>NW_027526407.1:128127055-128393555 GCF_048455015.1 Haemaphysalis longicornis
TGACTAGAAATCCCACTCCCAGTTCTCTTCGGTCGTCTAGACCACGGTAACATAGGACGTGTCCATTTTTCAGCACCGTAAAGGCTTCGCCTGCCCTCCTAACCTCGCTAAGCCCTATTACATCCCATTTAATGCCCTCTAGTTCCTCGAACAACACCTCGAGACTCGCTTCGCTAGATAAGGTTCGCGCGTTAAACGTAGCCAGGTTCAGATTCCATTGGCGGCCTGTCCGGATCCAGGGATTCTTAGCACCCTCTGCTGCGTCACAGGTCTGACCGCCGCCGTGGTCAGTTGCTTCGCAGCCGCTGGGGACTGAGGGCCGAGGGTTAGTTGGCGTATTCATGGGAGGTTGTGGCCGTTACTACACCAGGGTGGCCAATTCTGCTCTGGTGAGGGAGTGCATTACCGGCAATGGTCGCCGGGGTCAGGCCGCACCCCAAGGCCCCTTTGTGCAATTCCATCAATACGCGGATTTTTTTTTTATCCGGTTGGAATTGTCCGGCACCGGGATTCGAACCACGGACCTTCTGCACGCGAGGCGGGTGTTCTACCTCTACGCCATCGCTGCATCACTATATATATATATATATATATATATATATATATATATATATATATATATATATATATCGCCCCACACCGGTATTCTGGAGGTCGTGGGTTCAGATCCCACCTCACTGGCATTTTTTCTCGATTTCTTTTCAAATTCTTTATCTGTTTCAATTACCTACCATATACTCCCTGTGGCTTTCCGAGGTTTTCATGACGGCCAAATTTTATGTCTGTTTTATTTTCAACGAGCCCCTCATTTCCTACTCTAATATATATATATATATATATATATATATATATATATATATATATATATATATACTCGACTAGCAGAAGAAACAGACAACCATGACCAAGCGTCTCCCCCGGCCGGCCTGCCCCCCTGTCCCCCGTGCCTGCCGTGTCCACAACGTCCGCCCCGTCCCACGCCTTCCCGAGCCCCGCCCGTCCCAGAATGGCGCTACATGACACGCCTGGCCACGAAGGTGGCGTCGCAACCAAGCCGGGAGGCTGAGAATTGACTTGCAGTGGAGACAGGTACGGCTCGCCCTGATCATGCATGGTCCACCTTTTTTTGTCAATTAGGAAATTATTCGACAAGCGGGTTCGCTTTGATTTTTATGCTGCTCACTTGGAAACATATGTCAACCAGAACGCCGCACCAAAAGGCCTTCGTCTAGCCTGCACACCCTCGATGTGCACATTTAATCCGGAGGAAATCACGAAATGGGAGAAAGTGCTGTCTGATGCGTCGGTGGGTCTCGCGGAGATTTATTCGCAGCACAGCCGAAGACGGGCCATGGAGCTTCTAGATGCCGAAATTCTAGAGAGGTCGCAATCGAATTTATCCGACTTAGAATGCAAGGAACTTAAAAACTTTGAGACGACAAAGAGGAAAGAAATATCACAACAAAAAATCAAGAAATTGCAACGCGACAACATTTCCCCACAGTTTATAGTCCACCCCGTGCCACCAAGCCATCCCGTACGCGTCAACCCAGGTCCCGATGCTATATCTCGCCCCGTGAACGCACAACAAATGAACGTGGTAAATCTGTCAAGCAAAACATTATCGCCGGCTCAAGAAAAACTTCTCTCAAAAGGTTTCACATTTTGCCCAGCCTCCGGAAAATTCAATGAGTTTCAACTATATCAGGATCTGGACACATTCGCACGTAATCTGCGTCTCCGGGAATACTTCCATGACCGCCCCAACACAAAAACACAACTGCCTGGTGCGTCAAACAAATCCTGGACACCAAAAGACCGACGAGACCAGCACTTAGATATGTATATAGCGGCTGTAAAGAAGGATGTAATCCGGGCATATGCACAGCACCAACCCGGCCGCAACAACCTGTCAGTAGAGGAGCGAGCAGCTTTATATTCCCTTCAAGCGGACACCAGCATAATTATCAAACCAGCGGACAAGGGGGGGAGCCATTGTTATACTTGACAGGTCTGAATACTTGGATGAGGGAATGCGACAACTAAGCGACATACAATTCTATATTGAGCTACCAAATGACCCCACAAAATTCTATGAAAGTGAAATTCACAACACCCTCAAATCTCTTGTCACGGAAGGTAATATAACGGCCGCGATGGTTAAAATTATGTCACCGGAACATCCTGCCCCTGGTCGATTTTACTTGCTACCTAAAATATATAAGAGCAACCACTCGGGCAGACCCATTGTATCCAGTAACAGGACGGTGACAGAAAAAATTTCAAGCTTCAATATTCACATAATTAAGGACATCCCCTCTACGTTCCCATCCTACATCAAAGATACCAGCCATTTTCTACAGGAAATTGCTGGTAACATCATCTCCCCAGGGTGTTTTCTGTTGACGCTGGACGTCTGTTCATTGTACACAAATATTCCCCACTCGGAAGGCATCGATGTGACCGTGGCAGCATTTACTGGCTTAAACAACCCATCAATAGACATCGAGAGCGAAACTTTCGCAACGCTTCTAACCATTGTACTAAATTATAACCACTTCGAATTCAACAAAAAGCACTTCCTTCAGATCAGCGGCACGGCGATGGGATCCAAGCTGGCTCCAAATTACGCCAATATTTTTATGGCATCATTGGAAACTCCTTTCATTGAGAAGCAAGAAAAGAAACCACTGTTTTACAGGCGTTTTCTAGATGACATAATAATGATATGGAACCACGACAAAGCGAGCCTTCTCGACTTCCTTTCAAAATTTAACTGCCTCCAACAATCAATCAGGTTCACCCCCGACATATCTCAAGATACTATCAACTTTTTGGATGTAACCCTTCAGGTACATGGCAACTCCCTCGCGACCACCGTCTACAAAAAACCCACGGATCGCCAACAGTACCTGCATTTTGACAGCAACCACCCACGACATTGCAAAGTTGGAATGCCATACTCGCAGGCATACAGATACCGCCGAATCTCTTCTGATGTCCAAGAATTTGACAGAAACTCGCAAAATCTAAAGAACACCCTTCTGAATCAAAATTACCCAGAAAATATAATTGATGACGCAATCAAACGGGCCCGCCAAACAGACCGCCAGTCAGCATTGTCAAAAGCCAATTCACAAAAAACGGAAACACCCCAGACCAACCTGATATTAACATACGGTGCGAACATGCCGCGAGTGAACAACATACTGAGCAAGCATTTCAACATGATCAGACAAAGTGAGCACATGTCAGCTATCTTCCCCGAACCACCCCGTTTAGTGTATCGTAAAGACAAGAACTTAAGAGATATGCTTGTTAAGGCTAAAATTGGGATCACGAAACAACACTCAGGCTGCCACCCATGCGGGAAAACGCGCTGCAAAATCTGTCCCCTCATCGCCCCAACCGACACGGCAAAATCTAACTTTTCCAAATTTTCCTCCGAATAAAAGAAACTCTCGACTGTGATTCCAGTAACGTCGTATACTGACTACACTGCGAAATGTGTGGCAAGGAGTACATTGGCCAGAACGAGAATGCATTCCGACTCAGATTCAACAACCACAAATCCCACGTCACCTCACAGCCGGATCTACCATTTTCCAAACATATGCGCATGCCGGACCATTCCATTGAGCATATCAGAATCACTCTCCTGCAGTCCGGCTTCCGCTCTACCCTCGAACGCGAGCAGAGGGAGTCCAATTTTATACATAAATTCCAGGCATTCACCCATGGCATCAATGAGGACCCGGGCCGCCTCTCATTCTTGCGACAAAAAGCTGCGCCTTAGACGGAAATATCGGGACCTCGCGGGCCATGGAGGGGGTGAGCGCGGAACCGAGAGCGTGCATACAACTTAAAAAAGAAAGCAAGAAGGAAAAAAGGAAACCCCGCTTTAAAGACGACGTCAAGCAAAACAAACGGGTATAATGCCGCCCTATGCGCCCCCCCTTCCCCGCCCGTTCGGCAACCACCACCAGACTAATCATTGACATTAAACAGCTGTGAGCGCGGCCCGCGGGCCCGTCGACGCACAGCGGCCAGAATTATGACCGCCGCACCACTGACAGACAAACGGCCAAAGAATGCGCCGCAAATGAAACCAAATCCCAGTGTGACTTGTTCCGCGGCTCGCTGGCCGCGTGGCAAAGCTTGGCTGCACCACTCGGTTTCGTCGAAGCGGCGCCAAGTGAGAGCTTCTGTAGGTTTAACCAGTAGTAAAACAAAACCGAAAATGGGACAGAAAATTCCGGGTAGGCCGCGGGGACCATGCGTCGACTGGGCGGGCCGTGCATGCATGCGGCTTGGGAGTTTGACCGAATCGAAGATCCATGCCTGTGCCGCCATCCTATGTCCGTCTCCCTTCACCCCCCCCCTTTTTTTCCCCTTTTCTATTCCGCTGACTACTTTTACACCATTTGCGGAGCCCGCAGGACTCACTCTTGTTTTTGATCTTGTGTTTGCTTGTGTGCCTCTTGTTACGTGTTTTCGTGCTGCCGTTTCGTGCGTGTTCTTTCCCCTTCCCTCACCTTCTACCTTTCTAGCCAATAGGAATGTCTCACTTGCTCAAACTGTTTGAAACACCCCTCACCCGCGACCTCTCCTGCAGGGATGAGAGAAGTAACCCTCCCTCACAGAAGTTTTTGTATAAAGACGCAATGTGAGAAATTAAAATACAGCCCTGAAGAAGGAGTTTCTAACTCCGAAACTGTTGGCAACAAAAACGGGAAACGTATCAGTCGACTTCTTTCACTATATATGTATATTAATATATATATATATACATATATATATATATATATATGTCTATATCTATATATATGGCTACCACCCTCTATATATATATATATATATATATATCGCTGGCTACCACCCTCAAGCGTCAGATAGAATTCTAGTAAATATAAATAGCCCAGAAAGTGAAGGAGAACACAGTCGCCCAGATTGCCGAATTGGTAAGGCATTCGACATGTAATCGAAAGGCGTGGGTTCGGTCCCCACTCTGGGCGCGTGTTTTTCTTTCTTTCTTTCTTCTGTATATTTAAAAAAAAATGTTTACTTCATTAAATGTAGTCAAAAAGAAAAGAGCCTAACCACACCCCTATGCCTCCTTTGGCGTTGTAGACTGCTGACCTATCTTTCTATATATATATATATATATATCAGGGTGTCGAACCGGAACCGAACCGAACCGAAAACCGGAACCGAACCGGTATTTTTTCCGGAACTGAACCCGAACCCGAACCGTTATTTTTTGAGCACGCTGAACCCGAACCGGAACTGAACCGGAAAAAGAAATAACGGTTACCGGTTCATGCCGAAACGGTTCGACCCTCTGTTGTTGATATTGCACAGTCAATGCAATTCAGGCCTTTTTTTCTTTCCCGTACCATCAACTTCGTACTTGCTCGCACACTTTCCCCTCCAGACAATTGAACACTATCACGCTTTATGTAACAACAGGGGAAATGAATGAGCACCAATGTAGCATTGGTCTGTTGCTGCTGGAGGCGCGAGCGTAGTGCAAGCTGACCAAACGAAATGTCATTCTCGGCAGCTTGCAGGTGATATAAAACGACTTTGCCCTTCCCTAGCTGCGACTTCATTGGAGAAATCAGGCTGCAGGAGTGCTCCACTGCGCAACAGCGAAAGCTCACACCCGATGTGTGCAAACTTTTTGCATTTCATAATTTGTTGAAAAGGTCCGACACCTGCAAATTATTAATACTTGACAAGTGTGACCGCAGGAGCTGCTCAGTGGCTAAGCTGTTTGCTAAGCCGTTTGCCCAACTCGCTACATTGCTTCTACTGCTACTCGTTCCGGAGGGGAGTACTGCTGTGGACGAATTAAAGAGCGTCTACCCAAAAAGTCCCATCTCATGCTCCACGTGTCAAATTTCCCTTTCATTTTGTAACCGCATTATCTGTTATAAGATTCCGCAATGTAGCACACGGAACGATGGTAGGGGTTCAGGCGGTACGATGACATACTGATTGTAATGCACACTTTCGGTATCGCAAAAGGAATTGCAGTGGTCAGAGCAATAATGCAGTGACTGAGCGTAACTAAAGCTTACTTTTAACAAAAGTGTGGCTAACACATTCGATAAGGTGACAGCTAACAAATTATTCAGGGTTACCAAATAATCTAATTCATTGGTAGTATTTATGTGCCTGTTGTAGAATTTTTCTGTTTTGTTACAAATATAAAAAATGTGCGCCATTGTTATTAAGCGCTGGTATTTGAACACGCCCGTACGCAGGATTAAATTTAAGGCCTCAAGGTTAGCGTGATGGGCGATTGCATAGCGACAATTGCGATTTCAACAAAAAAGGAAAGGACAGAAAATATATCCCACCATCATATCTCTTGGCGTTGGCTTTATGAATAGTTGCTAGGACAACAGAAAGTCTGAGCGATAAAGAAGGTGGTAAATCGTCGCCACTTCATGTGTTTTTCTAATATCTCCTAATTGTTTAAAGTTTCCTTTGCAATTGCGCCACTGCCCTTGGGGAGCAGCACCATTTTGAATGTCAGTTTGTGTTTTGATTTGACGGTCGTTTTAAACTAGTAAATGTTTTTTTTTATAATTGTAGTGATAATTCAACTAATCGAACCGGTTCGCGAACCGGTTCAAGCTCCCGAACCGGTTCGCGAACCGGTTCGGTACGTGATTTTGTCGAACCGGAACTGAACCGGAACGAAATTATTTCACCCGAACCCGAACCGTAACCGAACCGGTATTTTTTTCGGTTCGACACCCTGATATATATATATATATATATATATATATATATATATATATATATATATATATATATATATATATATATATATATATATATATATATATATATATATATATATATATATATATATATATATATATATATATTCATATATATATATATATATATTCATATATATATATATCTATATAAATATATATAGAAAGAAAGAAAGAAAAACATGCGCGTGTTTTTCTTTCTTTCTCACGTAATTATTAATTATAAATAATAATGTAACGTCATTAACGGTAAAAAATATTCTAACCATTCCCCTATGCCCCTTCTTTGGCGTTGTAGACTGCCGGGACGTAGGCCACAATCGTGCTTTTACCTTGTTCGAAGTTTTTCTTCTCTTGTGTTCTCTACCATCTTCAAAGTTCTACTACTCCCTATATATATATATATATATATATATATATATATATATATATAAATAAGGTTAGTAGAGCCAGACACAAACCAGAAAGACGTAGAAAATCAAAATAAGTTTAAGAGGACTTCCTTTCTTCAGAGTACAAAATAGGTTCGTTTCAGAGCTATATACAGAGAGCGGGAAAATTAGTTATATATATATACAGAAAATGTAGCAAGCGCGAGGGCAGGTAAGAGGAGGGAGAGTCTGTACAAATGGATCATGGTTGGTGGGTAGCAAAAGAATGAAGAGAGAGCGGGAAAATTAGTTACAAAAAGGATAATAAGAACACACAGTCACGTGGTACGAACTTGGAAAAAAAGAGAGAGAGAAGAACCAAACACAGAGAAAAAAATAATAAATAATAAAAAAAACAGAGTAATTTTCCTCCCCCGTGGCAACGGGGGCGAAAGAGGGGTCAAAAAAAGATATGCCCATGCCCGTGTTTGACATGGACAAAAAGATTAGTCACGCGGAACGAAGACGTTATAAAGAAGATATGCACACCTAGGGCGAACATCTGCCCATCCACACCCGTTCTAGGAATCCAAGTAAGGTCATTGAAACAAGAGACACGTGGCTTCTGTTGGTGGGAGGCGGGGGTCGTGCCCAAAAGCAGTAGGACAGGCAGTTTCGACAGGAAAGAGTGTACATTGGTATACAAAGAGCGAAAAAAATAAATAAATAAAACACAACCAGGTAATTTTCCCCTCCCTCGTGGCAACGGGGGTGAAAGAGGGGTCAAAACAAGATATGCCCATGCACGTGTGTGACATGGGCAGAAAGATTAGTCACGCGGAACAAGGAACCGAAGATATGCAAATGCACACAAAGGATGAACATCTGCCCATACACACCCGTTCTAAGAATCCTGGTAAGGTCATTGAAACGTGAGACACGTGGCTTCTGTTGGTGGGAGGCGGGGGTCGCGCCCAAAAGCAGTAGGACGGGTAGTTTCGACTCGAAATGAGTGTACATTGATAGGAAAAAAAAAGACAAGGTCAAACAAGTCATGAAAAAAAAAAGTCATGAAAAAAATAGAAAACAGGCTGGTGCACGCGTATGACGCGGCAGCAAGTGGTATTCATCTGCCCGGCACATGGTGCCAGTTCAGGGAATGCCGAGGCGGTCAGCAACGAATATTAGAAAACAATACAAAAAAGAAAGAGGACACGAAAACAATCACACACGCTCGCGTTCACAAATTATTTACAAGGTGAGAATATCAAAGCTAAAAATGGTACTGCAGCCTTCTACCCAGAACACAATGTCCAGACTTGTTCATCAAATTTGGTTCAGTGAAGCCATTGTGCTAAAAAACGTCGTGCTAGCACGAACCTATACCCAACTACGGCAGCTCGCCAACTAATGGGAGAATATTATTCAGGGAAAGATATGAACAGGCCTGAGAAATGCAGCCGAAATTTTAATCGGAGGAAAGACAGGTTAATTTCCCATAACTTTCATTTATGCCAAACGACACTGATTTAACCTATAGATATAGCCACATCCGCGAGCTTTGCTTCACGCAAAAGCGCTGCAACCCTCCTGGGTGGCGCGAGGTCGCATGCACCGCCACCCAAACTCGCGCAGGGGCCTCATACGACCACGACTTCCCACCGCTGCCTCTTCTCCCCTCCAGCCCAACCGTCTCCACGATGTCCCCAGACACACGGTCCAACAGGCCAGCCCCGTGTGCCGCCGTGACCACCGTGGCCACGGACCTTCAGCTGAGCGCCAGGGACCCACACCCAGAGTCCCCGGACGTCCGCCGCAGCCTGCAACCCGTACGTGCTCCTGCGACCACGGCCTCGGAGCACCGACGCATCGCCTGCAGCCCAACCCCAAAAGTGCGCCGCGCCAAGAGCCTGCCGCGCCCGCCCTCGGGAACTACAACGGCCACCGGAGCCTCAACCACCAGCGAGCCACTGCAAAACGCCAATAGCGGATCCGCACTGCTATCGGACGCCCCAAAGCCAGCCTACATCTTTCGCAAGAAAGTGTCTTCTGCGCCGACAAAGTGACTAAGCTCCAAAAAACCCGGTAATGCAGCTTCCTACCCAGTATCAAAACAGCTCTTAAAATTAAGAAAGATTACTGAAAAATGCATACGTTCCCAAATGCACCTTTCCGCAATTTCACAGTATTTGTCTGCCGAGGTAGCTCCCATGGGTTTGAGGGTTAGACTGAGACCTGCAACTGCCGAACTGTCCCCTTCCAACAAAAAAAAAGTGGCAACAAGTACTAGACAACGCATCCTTGCAATTAACGCAGATAATTCTAGATCACTACGAGACTATGTCCCATTCCCTCCGCCAGGAAGAGGAAATTCTTAGTAAGGATGTAAGAGAAAGAGAATCAGGCATTCTACGCAGCTACGAATCCAAAAAGGCATCCGCTTTATCCGAAACAAAAGTCCGTAAATTTTCCCGAGATATTATCCCTAGCAATGACAACATCCGCAAGAATAAAGTTAGCCCCACTACTAATGGCTGTTCATTATCTGGGAATGCACATGAAAATCGCCCCTTAAACGCGCCAAATACTAACCATTTACAAGCTCTCATTAGTGCCAGTACTAGCGAGTCTGCCAACGCAAACCCAAATTTTTATTCCTCTTCTGTAACCTCTCCCCAGGCTACTAAAACTAACAAAAATCTCACCGGAAATGTGATGAACCTCTCTAGTATTACCCTGTCACCAGATCACATGAGCGCCTTGTCAAAAGGTCTGAATTTTTGCCCGGCAACTGGCGGTTTCAACGAATTTCAACTTTTTAAGGACTTAGACCACTTCGCCAGAAATATGAGACTGAGAGAGTACTTCTATGACCGTCCTCCAACCGACGAAGCCCGAACCGCATTACCTAGCCATAAGCACTGGACCCGTCCCACGCAGCACGGTACATGCCTCGACATGTATATTAAAGCCGTTCATCGCGATGTACGAGCAGTATACCAAAAGCAAATCCCTTTCCGCTTTAACATCACTAAAAAGGGAAAGAAAGCCCTGGAAGAACTCGCAGGTTGCCCCGAAATAGTAATCAAACCGGCCGATAAAGGAGGCGCCATAGTGATCCTCGAAAAAGCTGACTATGTCAACGAGGCTCATAGACAACTATCAGAATCTGCGTTCCACAAAGACTCCCTAGCGATCCCACTAATGATTATAAGGTAATTGTAAAAGAAAAACTCACTGAACTTGTTCAAAATCGGGAAATAACTGAAACAACTGCTCGTTCTCTTATCCCCTTAAGCCCAGTAGCCGGTAGATTCTACCTTCTTCCTAAGATTCATAAAAATAACAACCCTGGTCGCCCCATTGTCTCTGGCATTGGTACTGTCACCGAAAATCTCTCTGTATGTCGACTCTCTCATCCGCGACATTCCCCCCAGCTTTCCATCCTTCATTAAGGATACAAATTATTTTCTCTCAGATATCATGAAGATGGAAATTCCCAACTGTTTACTTGTTACCCTAGAGGTCGTGTCGCTGTACACTAACATTCCGCATGCCGATGGGATCACCGCTGTATCATGTGCGTATGAGGGGTTGGCGGGTGACAAACCTATCGATTCTCTCACCCTTGAAACTTTCCTTCACCTTATCCTTGAACTTAACAATTTTGAGTTTGATGGTGTCAATTACGTGCAAGTAAGCGGAACGTCAATGGGAACCAAAATCGGGCCCAACTACGCGAATATCTTTATGGGATGTGTAGAGACAAACTTCCTCGCAACCCAAAACTTGAAGCCATTGTACTACAAAAGGTATATAGATGATATATTCATGATTTGGCAGCACGCTGAAATGGAACTTCTTGCGTTTATTGAGGCTTTTAACCTTGCGCATTCTACCATCTCCCTCTCCCATGCCTACTCTACGCACGGCATAAATTTCCTGGATGTTACTGTCACAGTTTCTCAGGGCACACTTCAGACTAATCTCTACAGGAAACCTACGGACACGCGCCAGTATTTGCACTTTCACCGCAGCCATGTCAGGCACTGCAAGACTGCAATACCTTACAGCCAATCTCCCCGTTTTAGGAAAATCTGCACACACCAGGCGGATTTCGATTCTGAGAACTTAAAACCGCAGAGAACTTAAAACCGCACTCTTAAATCAAAAATACCCAGAGCAGGTGATCGATGACACGATTACACGAGCTAACCAGTTGAACCGCACCAAAATTCTCCCAAAAAAAGCTCCAAAACACAATCAACAAACAAACCTCGTTTTGACCCATTCGGCCTCTTCTCCGAAAGTTGCTTCCATACTAAGGAAACATCACAATATCCTCGCTCAAAGTGAACGCATAAAGAAAATATTCCCCGAGCCACCACGTGTTGTTTATAGACGCAGCAAAAATTTGGGCGACGTTCTCACTAAATCCAGCATCAGCCGACCACAGACTACTGGTTGCATGCGCTGTAACAAACCACGGTGTAAGGTATGCCCACAAATGACCACCACACAGCGCGCCGCCAGCACAGCTTCAAACTATTATGTTAATGTAAAAGGGAACTTTAACTGTAATTCCGCCAACGTCGTATACCTGCTGGAATGCACCCTCTGCGGGAAACAATACATTGGCCAGACTGAAACACCCTTTCGTTTGAGGTTTAACAATCACCGCTCCCATGCAAAAACCTGCCCTTCTTTGCCTCTATCAAAGCATGTTAACACTCCTGGTCATTCTTTTGAACAACTGAAGGCCAAAATTCTTGTATCTAGTTTTAAAACGCATCACGATCGCGAGGTTCGTGAGTCTTACCTTATCTATAGGTTAAATCAGCGTCGTTTGCATAAATGAAAGTTATGGAAAATTAACCTGTCTTTCCTCCGATTAAAATTTCGGCTGCATTTCTCAGGCCTGTTCATTTCTTTCCCTCAATAATATTGCCGCGAACCATACATTCTGTTTATTTATTTGTGTTTTGCTTTTACCGCCCGGCTGCGCCGGTCTGCCTTATCTCTGCGCACAGGGAAGCGCGTGTTCCATTCTTCGGCCAACGTCGAGAACACCGCGTGGCCGAAATACGACGACTAACTGCTCCTACAGACTGGAACCATTGCAGCGGGAAAGACAACCCGGCAGATTTAGTCACACGAGGTATATCGGCGGCGGCTCTTCTGCAGTCAACCCAATGGTGGCACGGACCTTCGTGGCTCGTAGGTCCAAAACAGGAGTTCCCTGAAACGCAGATTGATCATGTTGACCCGAAGGAGCTCGCAGTGTCACAGGAAACTTTGGTTTGCCCTTGCGATGTCACAAAGCACGAACAGCTACTGACCGTAGAGAATTACAGCACCCTGAGGCGCCTTTTGCGGGTCACGGTATGGATTCTACGTTTTCTGCAAAATGCCCAGCGGCGAGGGCCATCAGTAAGCGGTCCCCTCACAGCAACTGAGATAATCAAGGCCGAACGCTACTGGATGCGGCACGTACAGCTGGAGTTATTCAGCACTGAAGTACGCGCACTGTCAGTCGGTCAGAGCGTTCCTTCTACATCAGCGGTGCTTCGACTTTCACCCTTCATGGATGACGAAGGTCTTCTCCGCGTAGGAGGCCGATTACACCAATTGAATTGCAGCATCGACGTCAAGCACCCGATTCTGCTACCTGCGCGGCACAAGTTTACGTACCTCGTTGTTTTGGCGGCCCATCACCACACTCTTCACGGTGGAGTCGAAGCCACGCTCACGGAGACACGAGAACGGTTCTGGATTGTGAAGGGACGCCAAACCGTCAAAAGGGTGCTGGCCCAATGTCTGACGTGCAGACGCGGGAGGCTGACTGCCCAAACTGCACCGTTTGCTCCATTGCCAAGCGACAGAATCACGGCAGCACACCCGTTCTCTGTGGTAGGCCTGGATTTCTGTGGACCACTCTACGTGCGTGGAAAAGCTCCTCCGGCAAAAGCCTACATTTTAATATTTTCATGTGCTGTCACTCGTGCCATACATTTGGAGCTGACGTCGGATATGACAGCGGCTACCACGCTACTGGCCTTCCGTCGGTTCGTTTCAAGACGCGGCATACCGAACACTGTTTACTCTGACAACGCTCAGTCGTTTCATAGTTGCGCTCGAGCATTTAAGGCCGCTGCATCAGCCCTTCAAGAATATGCGACTGGGCTCAACGTGCACGGGAAATTCATCGTTGAGCGAGCCCCTTGGTGGGGTGGCTGGGGGGAGCGTCTCATTCGCTACACCAAGGACGTTCTGAAGCGTTACCTTGGGCGCGGTAGCCTTACTGCCGAAGCTCTGTCCACCACCCTTTGCGAAGTGGAAGCTGTTATTAATAGCCGACCTCTAACCTACGTCGAAGACCACCCCGATGAAGGAGTGCCACTTACGCCTTCCCACTTCCTGACAGGCAGGCGTGCGCTCTGCATGCCCCAAGAGTTAGCGGTGACCGAGACGTCGTCAACCCCAGCTGACCTGCAGCTACGAGCACGCTACCATCAAAGGCTGACGGCTGACTTATGGCGCAGATGGAGGAACGCATACTTGCTGTTACTGCGTTCGGCTCACAGCTGTCCCCAGGCAAGTTCACCGCAGCTGAAGGTGGGCGACGTCGTAATAGTGCATGACGACAACGCTCCGTCAATGCAGTGGAAGCTGGGACGAGTGACAATGCTGCACCATGGCGTCGACGGCGTCGCTAGAGCGTGCTCGGTGCGTACAGCAACGGGTCACGTGATAAACCGTCCAGTGCAAAACTTTATCTGTTAGAATCAGCCGCCTAATCATCTTGGGCCCGCGGGAGGATGTTGAAAAGAAGGACGAAGCGGGCGTCAGCACGCGCCACAATCATCATCGGTAGTGGTTCCATGACAGCGAATAAAGAAACACGTATCGCTCCGTCTAGGGCTCTGGGCCGTGACTCGCGGTAGCTTCCGCGACAGTCCTAATCACAGACCGCGAAACGGCATTTACTGCGGAGCTGATGCAAGGAGTATTACGCTACAGCAACACGGATCACCGAAGAACGACGGCGTACCACCCCCAAACGAACGGACTAACAGAACGTCTGAACAAGACAATCGCAGATATGCTGTCAATGTACGTTGATGTTGAACATAATACTTGGGACGAAGTGCTCCCGTATGTCACGTTTGCGTACAACATGGCTATCCAGGAGACGACGCAGTTGACGCCGTTCGAGCTTGTCCACGGTAGAAGGCCGACTACGATGCTCGACGCCATGCTTCCGCACGTAAAAGACGACGACCTCAACGGCGACGTCCACGGATATCTTCAACGTGCGGAGGAGGCCCGCCAGCTCGCTCGAGTTCGTATAACGGACCAGCAGCTGGTGGATGCGGGCCGCTACAACCTCCGACGCCGAGACGCCGCGTACCAACCAGGGGATCGTGTGTGGGTTTGGACTCCAATCCGATGACGCAGACTCAGTGAGAAGCTCCTGCGACGCTATTTCGGACACTACCAGATTCTACGACGGGTTGGCCAACTTACCTACGAAGTGATCCCTGATGGTGACTCCGGCACATCACGACAATGCAGGCGGCCTGAAGTCATCCACGTGGTTCGCCTAAAACCTTTCTACAGACGATGACGAACTTTTATTTTCATTTGTTTGGACTGTCGCTTATGTTAGCATCGGGTCGATGCACTCTTAGAGTGCGGGTAATGCCGCGAACCATACATTGGGTTTGTTTATTTGTGTTTTGCTTTTACCGCCCGGCTGCGCCGGTCTGCGTTATCTCTGCGCCAAGGGAAGCGCGTGTTCCATTCTTTCTTTCTGTGCCGCATGTGTTATCTGTTGTGATAGGGAGAGCATTCCGATCTAACGTGAACAGCCCAGAATAATCTTCTTGGATCTACTATGTTCTCGATGCGAATCGACGTTCCGAGAACCAAGCGCGCCGAAAGATAAAAAGCCTGCAGTGCGGACGCCGGGGCATTCGATTCGACGACACTCGCCTGTGCAAGTCACTTTGTTGACCGCTGCTTCGCCGCCACTGTATTCTTTTGTGTGGTTAGGGGAGCACAAGTTCGCTCCAATAAACGTATTTCTCATTCAAGACAACTGCTTCGTCCTTGTCTTCGTGACAATATTCTCCCATTAGTTGGCGAGCTCCCGTAGTAGGGAATAGTTTCGTGCTAGCACGACATTTTTTAGCACAATGGCTTCACTGAACCAAATTTGATGAACAAGTCTGGACATTGTGTTCTGGGTAGAAGGCTGCAGTACCATTTTTAGCTTTGATATTCTCACCTTGTAATTAATTTGTGAACGCGAGCGTGTGTGATTGTTTTCGTGTCCTCTTTCTTTTTTGTATTGTTGTTTTCTAATATTCGTTGCTGACCGCCTAGGCATTCCCTGAACTGGCACCATGCGCCGGGCAGATGAATACCACTTTCTGCCGCGTCATACGCGTGCACCTGCCTGTTTTCTTTTTTTTCATGACTTTTTTTTTCATGCCTTGTTTGACCTTGTCTTTTTTTTCCCTATCAATGTACACTCATTTCGAGTCGAAACTACCCGTCCTACTGCTTTTTGGCGCGACCCCTGCCTCTCACCAACAGAAGCCACATGTCTCACGTTTCAATGACCTTACCAGGATTCTTAGAACGGGTGTGTATGGGCAGATGTTCATCCTTTGTGTGCATTTGCATATCTTTGTTTCCTTGTTCCGCGTGACTAATCTTTTTGCCCATGTCACACACCTGCATGGGCATATCTTGTTTTGACCCCTCTTTCACCCCCGTTGCCACGAGGGATGGGAAAATTACCATGTTATTTTTTATTTATTTTTTTCGCTCTTTGTATACCAATGTACACTCTTTCCTGTCGAAACTGCCTGCAGAAGGATCAACATTTGGGCAAGTTGGTACTGGTTATGTATCATCTTGACGGAACAGCGTAAAAAACGGGGACACTAGGAGAGAAAGACTACAGGACGATGCTGTCAGAAACTGCCTGTCCTACTGCTTTTGGGCGCGACCCCCGCCTCCCACCAACAGAAGCCACATGTCTCTTGTTTCAATGACCTTACTTGGATTCCTAGAACGGGTGTGAATGGGCAGATGTTCGCCCTATGTGTGCATATCTTCTTTGGGACGTCTTCGTTCCGCGTGACTAATCTTTTTGCCCATGTCAAACACGGGCATCGGCATATCTTGTTTTGACCCCTCTTTCACCCGCTTTGCCACGGGGGAGTAAAATTACCTTGTTATTTTTTTTAATAATGTATTATTTTTTTCTCTGTGTTTGGTTCTTCTCTCTCTATTTTTTTCCAAGTTCGTACCACGTGACTGTGTGTTCTTATTATCCTTTTTGTAATTAATTTTCCCGCTCTCTCTTCATTTTTTTGCTACCCACCAACCATGATCCATTTGTACAAACTCTCCCTCCTCTTACCTCGCCCTCGCGCTTGCTACATTTTCTGTATATATATAGCTCTGAAACGAACTTATTTTGTACTGTGAAGAAAGGGAGTCCTCTCTCTGAAACGTCAGTAAACTTATTTTTATTTTCTACGTCTTTCTCCTTTGTCTCTGTCTCTACTAACCTTTTTTTTTGCGCTCTGTGTGAGTTTTTATCTTTTCAGTCTCTCTCTCTCTCTCTCTCTCTCTCTCTATTTATATATATATATATATATATATATAGAAAGATAGGTCAGCAGTCTACGACGCCAAAGGAGGCATAGGGGTGTGGTTAGGCTCTTTTCTTTTTTACTACGGTTAATGAAGTGAACTTTTTTTTTAATATACAGAAGAAAGAAAGAAAAACACGCGCCCAGAGTGGGGACCGAACCCACGCCTTTCGATAACATGTCGAATGCCTTACCAATTCGGCTATCTGGGCGACTGTGTTCTCCTTCACTTTCTGGGCTATTTATAATTACTAGGAGTGTATCTGACACTTGAGGGTCGTAGCCAGCGCCACTCTGACTACACGGGGAGAAGGGGACCTTCTTTTCAACCCCCGGGGCGTGACTCCAACGTCTACAGCCTGTCATGAGCGGGTAACTGGCGGGAAGCCCTCTTATGCTACCTAGGCATCAAGGCTGCCAGAACCGAGACCCTCGCTAGGCTTTCGCAGAATAATATAGTAAGGAAATGAGGGGCTCGTTGAGGAAATACAGAAAGATAGGTCAGCAGTCTACGACGCCAAAGGAGGCATAGGGGTGTGGTAAGGCTCTTTTCTTTTTTACTACGGTTAATGAAGTGAACTTTTTTGTTAATATACAGAAGAAACAAAGAAAAACACGCGCCCAGAGTGGGGACCGAACCCACGCCTTTCGATATATATATATATATATATATATATATATATATATATATATATATATATATATTCAGCCTATTCTGTATCTATTACCGTCGTTTGAACAAGATCACTCGCAAAGACGTATACCCTCTGCCACGCATCGATGACGCTCTCGACTCCCTGTAAGGTGCTGAGTTTTTCTCTTCTTTGGATTTGCGATCTGGGTATTGGCAGTTCCTTGTGGCAGACGCTGATCGTCCCAAGACCGCCTTCGTCACCCCTGACGGGTTGTACGAATTAAACGTGATGCCATTTGGACTCTGCAATGATCCCGCTACCTTTGAGCGAATGATGGACACTATACTGCGAAGACTCTAATGGAAAATATGTCTATGCTACTTAGACGACCCCGTTGTGTTTTCCCCCGACTTTCACACACACCTCGAGCGCCTCGAACAAGTATTGAAATGCCTGACCGATGCCGGCCTTCAACTCAATCTTAAGAAGTGCCATTTTGCTAGCCGGAAGGTCACTATTTTGGGTCATGTAGTCTCAAAGGATGGCGTTCTCCCTGATCCAGCTAAACTTCAAGCTGTTGCTGTGTTTCCCGAACCCACCAGCATGAAAGAACTACGAAGTTTTTTCGACTGTTCCTATTCTCTGTGCTATCTCGCTCCCCTGTCACCTTCGCTTCTGCATCTCTCGACGCTGCAGACAGTGTTGGCGAGCCCCTTCCTTTTGCTGACCAAGATGTTCATATTACCCCGTATTCCAAAACTCATGATGCTTCATTGTTGTTTCATTCTTTACGCCAATGTTTTTCCAATGTAATGCGCTGTGTATTTTTGTTTTATTTGTTCCCCCCTCATCCAATGCTCTTCGGAGCCTGTGAGGTACTGTGAAATAAATAAATAAAAAACCTGCCAGCCGAAGAGCGCAAAGACCCGTGGATTTCTCCAATTTTGGCTGTCCTTTCACACCCGGCGACGACACCAGCACCCCCAGCCCTACGCCGTCAAGCGCGCCACTTCGCCATTCGTGATGAGCTTCTCTACCGCCGTAGCTACCTCTCCGAAGGCCGAAAATGGCCACTTGTCATCCCTTGCCACTTGCGCTCTACAAACTGCAACTCCTTTCACGCAGATGCGCAGTGTGCCCACTCCGGAGTGCTCAAGACATACCAGCTCCTCCGGCTGCGCTTCTACTGGCGCGGAATGTACACATTTGTCCGCACGTTCGTTCGCTCTTGTGCTGACTGCCAGCGCCGAAAGTTACGACCGCACCTACAGGCAGGTGCTTTGCAGCCATTGCTATGCCCAGCCCGATCTTTTGATCGTGTTGGTATTGTCTTATACGGGCCTTCACCGTTAACGGCTAATGGCAACCGCTGGATTATAGTCGCCGTCGACCACCTCACCCAATACGCTGAAACAGCCGCATTACCAGCCGGCACTGCGCGCGACATCGCAAAGTTCCTTTCACATCGTTTCATGCTCCCACACGGTGCGCCTCGTTAACTCCTCAGCGACAGGGGCCGTGTATTCCTCTTTGAGGTCATTGAAGCCCTACTCGCAGCGTGCCGCGTTACCCACAGGACCGCTACAGCCTTCCACCCACAGACCAATGGCCTTACGGAGAGTTTCAACCGTACCCTGGGCGATATGCTAGCAATGTATGTCTGTTCGGACCACACGAATTGGGACCAGGTCCTCCCATTTATAACGTACGCTTACAACACCGCTCATGATGCCACTAAAGGCTTTTCCCCATTCTTTCTTCTGTACGGACGCGAACCGTCGTGTCTCCTAGATACCATCCTTCCGTATCGACCAGACGCCTCAGAATACGCGCTGATTTCTGAGACTACTTCGCACGCGGAGGAGTGCCGACAGCTTGCCCGGGCATTCACTACGGAAGAGCAGTCATAACAAAAACACCACCGTGATGACTCCAAGCAATCAGCTGAATTTTCTCCCGGCTCTCTTGTTTTGCTCTATATACCGTCTACTACTGCCGGCCTACCCAGCAAACGTCTTTCGAAGTACCACGGCCCATACCGTGTAGTGGAGCGTACCTCTCCCGTCGACTATGTCGTGGAGCCACTGACGCCTTCGACGGATCTTCGCCGCCGCGGATGCGAAATTGTACACGAACAGCGCCTCAAGCCATACTACGATCCTTTTATTTTGTCGTGTCCTTAAGTCGCCAGGTTGGCTCTTTTCGCCACAGGCGGTGATTGTAACGAGAAAAACTTGCCACCATCGACGTAACGCTACCAGCGCAGCTACACAGCGGTGAAGTCTGAAGAACAGCCAGCGGAGCGTATCACCTCATGCGACCTGCATCATCATCATGACAAGACTCAAGATTAGCATCACCTGTCTGTTGTCACGACAGCTGAGCGCGCACGGCAGAACCCCTTCGGACTCAGCTGAGCCTCTCTGCGTTTCAACGCCTTGCTGTCGTCCTGCCAAAAAACCTCGCCATAATATATATATATATATATAAATATATATGTATATATATTATGTATATGTATATAATGTATATATATATATATATATATATATATATATATATATATATATATATATATAATATTTGCAAGGGTTAGGGCTTGGGCGAGTTGGTTCATGATTATAAAAGGGAAAAACAGCGCAAACTCAGACAAGACACAAGAAGAAGGAGGTGACAAACACGAGCGCTGACTTACAACTGAGGTTTATTCCTAGGCTTTTCACATATATATGCTAATAGTCAAAAGCACAAGAAAAACCGAAAATTTCACGATAGAAGGAGATACAAAAAGCCGCTCGTCACGCTTCAACGACGCCATGTGCCACAAACACTTGCTGTACTATTGAGGGACAATTAATTAATCTCTTTCTGCGAGAGGGACAAGGAAGGAACGCTAACACATTTATCTTTTCTGCGCAATATTTCTGCGGCTTCAATTATTTCTCTTGTCAACGTCAGAACAACGTCAGAACCTTGAGCGACGTGACTCTTCCGCACCGCATCAACCGCGTTCTGACTAGGGGACCTAAATTCGCCGTGGAACCGGACAGGACAGCGCCCGAGCTGCTCAGCTTGGTGCGGCGAGTGTCTGGTCTGGCTCCCGATGCTGAGGCCGACAGGTGCGTGTCTGAAGGTGTGGACGTTCTCTTCAAGTGCAGAAAGAAGGTGTGTGATGTACCAGTCAGGCAGACGGAGTCGTTTTTGAGGACCAACGCGCTATCCTTGCTGCCCTCAGACAAAGAAGAGGGCTTTATTGTGTTGAAGGAAAGCCTGTTTAAGGAAAAAGCCGAACAAGCTTTTTTATGAGCTTTAACTTTCAGAAATAGTATTTCCCTGAAAAAAGTAAGAGCAGAGGCCAAAAATTGTGTAAAAGGTTAAAGCTCGACGGCCTAGAAAAATCTATTGGAAAAAGCAGTCGTATGAGCCTGGACATTTTTTTTCAGTGCAAAAACACATAAAGTAGATATCCCTCTAAGCGTAATTGTATCCGAGAACGGTACTTGGCAAAAGTTCATTGCGTTGTTTTTGCAGAAACATTTGAACCTCTTAAGAGTCGAAGACCCGTTCCTTGTGCGGAATTCGGATGAAGTCATTGAGTCTTTAAAGAAATGTAATGACAAAAGCTATATGGCATGCTCTTTCGATGTGAAAGATTTATATTACTCTTTGCCTCATCGTGAACTGTTGCTTTGTGTTGAGGAATGCATTGACAAGTACGGTCCCGTCGCGTTTCAAAATAGTACAGGTGTGTCAGTACAAGGATTTTTAGAGTGGTTGACGGTGTACCTAAACTCAACTTTCGCAACTTGGGACGATAAGCTTTATATTCAGTTAAGCGGAATCTGTATCGGATCCTGCATCGCACCAATTTTAAGTGACCTCTCTTTAGCGTACCTCGACCGCAATTTGCATGACCAATTGAAGATTCCACAAGTAAGCAAAATCTTTCGTTACGTCGACTACTTTTTAGTAGTTTTTAACACCGACGAAGCAGGTCTTGAATCGTTGATGTTCCAGGTGTTAGATCATTTCCGCCATTGTTTTAAACCTTTGGTTTTAACTTTTGAAATTTCCGTTGACAGAACTATCCGGTTTTTAGATCTTAAGCTTCATTTTTCGCACAATCACATCTGCGGGGCTTACGAACCACGAGCCAGCAAACCACTTCTACATTTCGACTCATCCCATTCTAAACTCGTGAAAAGGTCTATCGTAACAATGTGTTTTAAAAATGCCCTTAACAAGTCCTGTTTCCACTCGATACAAGATAGCTTTCGCAAGCAGGTTGATCGGCTTCTGACAGCGAGGTACCCACAGCAGCTATTGGCCTCGATAGCAGAAACAATGAGGCAGAGGTTAAAAAGAGAGGGACGAGACAGTGAAGCAGATGTAGAAACTAACAAACGTGGCAAACTTACTGTTATTCCTTACATGCACCGGATAGCACACAATTTGAAAAAGATAGGAAAAAGAGCTAGCGTAAATGTTGTGTTTTCCGCTCCCAACAAGCTTTCCTCCATGTGTTCTAGAGTAAACAAAACCAAAAGAACAGTGCAGTCTTGCTCCGTAAAGCACGAAAACCGGTTTGTTGCATGTGTTAAAGGCGTCGTCTATTCCGTTCCGCTGTCTTGTGGGAAAACGTACGTAGGCCAAACTGGACGATGCTTAAATGAAAGGTTAAGGGAACACAACTATAACGTACATACGGCGATTAGTGGCCACTTAGGTGTCCACTGTCGGGATTGCCACGACTGCGCCCCATTATTTCAAAAAATGCAGGTCATCTCACGACACAACGATAAAACAACAAGAGAAATAATTGAAGCCGCAGAAATATTGCGCAGAAAAGATAAAAGTGGTAGCGTTCCTTCCTTGTCCCTTTCGCAGAAAGAGTTTAATTATCTGTCCCTCAATAGTACAGCAAGTGTTTGTGGCACATGGCGTCGTTGAAGCGTGACGAGTGGCTTTTTGTATCTTCTTCTATCGTGAAATTTTCGGTTTTTCTTGTGCTTTTGACTATTAGCATATATATGTGAAAAGCCTAGGAATAAACCTCAGTTGTAAGTCAGCGCTCGTGTTTGTCACCTCCTTCTTCTTGTGTCTTGTCTGAGTTTGCACTGTTTTCCCTTTTATAATAAATAATATATTTATACATACGTACATACATACCTACCTAGCCACATATGATACATAGAGAGGGCCTTGAGTAACAGGTGCCGGAGGATGTTTATTACAACGCGTTGCTACCGTCGCGGACCAGGCACCAGCCTGTGATGACGATAATCTTCCCGTGAGAAGGATTGGTCGATTGGTGGTGAGGATGATTATGAGGGGAAGAAGATGAAGCAAAGGATGTTGCCCACAATGTGACACCCGGTCACTGTAAGTTGGACGCGATGCACAGAACCTGCTCACAATATACTTATACTGCGTGTCTGCATGCACCCAAATGCCCCATAGAAGTATTTGCATACCAATAGGTAATAAGGCAAAAGAAGCCTATTTCCACAACATTTTTACTTCTTGTAGAGGCAAAACAGATCGTGCATGAAAAATAATATCACCCGCCTAACCTGGCGCAGGTCGAACATTTCGCGGTCTAAGATCGTACATAATAACGCTGTGCTTAAAAATTATTCTCTTGCAAACGCTTTCAATGAATACTTTTTGAGCATGTTTCAGGGTGTCACAAGTCCTGTTTTATACGGCAACATGGAGAGCAGTACAAATTCTAAGATTAGTCTACTACCCATTCATGACCCTCAAGTACTGGACATTTTCCAAAGTCTAAATAACAGCCATGCCTGTGATAGCAATAATATACATATAGGACCGGTCAAGCATGTTATCATAGAGATTGTCCCAGTGCTCTCATTTATCTTTAACCTTGCGATCGAACAAGCAGTTTTCCCTTCACGAATGCAAACTGCGAAAGTTATTCCTCTACATAAAAAGTAAAAAATGCATTTGGTAATTACCGTCCTATCCCCATTCTCCCAGTATTTGGCAAAGAATTTGAAAGAATTGTTGTGCTAAGACTTTCTAATTTTGTTAATAAACAAAATCTTTAAACACTCGCCGTCCAAATTTACACCCTCACGATCTACTGAACCGGCCCTGCTTACACAGGAAGAATTCCTTTTAGAATTACTAGAAAAATAAAACGTTGCTCTTGCCCTCTTTGTAGATTTTACAAAAGCCTTCGACTCTCTTTTACATTAAATCTGTTAAAAAAGCCAGAGGCATATGGATTTTGAGGACACCCGTTATTCCTGATAAAGACATATTTGAGCTAACGTCGCCATTACGTTCAAATTAACTACTCAAATTCTGCAATAAAACCGATCATGTCCGGAGTACCACAAGGAAGTATGTTGGTACCGTTTTTGTTCAATGTCTACATTAATAAAATAGTTACTGCTACCCCACTGGCAACGCCTATTATTTATGCAGACGACACCACCTTTCTATTCTCTAGAAGAAACTACGCTAATTTATTACACTATTGCGAATCAAACATTGCTGGCGCGGGGGAAATGGTCCGAGAACAATAAATTACCAGTTAATGCTTTTAAAACAAACGCTATGTTCTTTTTCGCTAAAAGTAAGCAACCACCGGACAACCTTACCCTTTCTTATAGCTCACAAACTATTCAGGTCGTGAGCGACTTTAAAACTTTAGGAGAACATTTCTCTAATTCTCCTAATTGGATCATTCACGTAAACCATGTGATAAGGTATCTTTCGTTGTGGGCACGTAATAAATACTGAGATTCGTAACACCGACTGAAGCAAAAATACTAATCGACGACTGTCCTTTTCTGTCTCATCTAAATTTTTGTCAACTTCTCTGTGGATTGACAACCCAGACAAATAAACAAAAAAAAAATAATTATTTTGCGAAAAAGAGCGTCGATAGCAATTTTCAATATTCAAAAAGCCGAATTCAACGAATCGGCCTTGAATACGTTAAATAAATCCACTTATTCACACTTTGTACGGAATACGTTTATTCACGGCCTATAGGAAAGCTTCCCGTTCCTACCAGCAAAAGTTTTCTTCAATTAGCAAACCTTACCCAGCGAAATCTGCCTTACCCTACACGACAACGTGACAAATTGATTGTTTGTGATATCCCGTAGAAAAAAATTATGGCTCACAGATGTCTTTTATTATACCCTTATTGCTACACCAGTTATGTACACACAACGTGGATCCATGTATTCCCTTCTACAAGATATTATCACTTTGCTGAGAAGTTGACTACAGACTCATTAACATTTTTCTTGGTAGTGCAGTAACGCGGCCCTTTTTTTCTTTTGTGGATATTTTGTCTCGTTTACTTGTCTGAAGTGCTGACTTCTTTGTCTTTACTTTGTACCCAATAGGACCAAGGGCTACACAAGCTGTCTAGTACAGCTTTTTATTTGGCCCTGCCAAGTTATACGAATATATCTGTATATATAGATGTACATAAGTGGAAATAAAGAATTCATTCATTCATTCATTCATTCATTCATTCATTCATTCATTCATTCATTCATTCATTCAATCATTCGTTCATTCGATAGAATTACTAGGTTTGGCAAGAAGAACAACACAGTCGAACCAAAGTATTTGCATTCCTTTGCTGCTCTCAATGAAATTAAATTCTCATCTAGCGGGCTTTGTGCGAAATTGATCACGTTTGCGTAAAGCTACGTTTGTTTATGTTGTATGATTCCTAATCTTAAGGAGAGGTGCTGCATTAAAATCTCTTTGTTTATAAAAATGTGGCATTTGGGGCAGCTAAAATCTTTAGTTCAATACAAAACGATTTCTCGACAGCCGAAATATTAAACTGCAAGAAACGCCTGTGGCCTATATATTGGTATAAAGTTTTACTAAACATTCGCGCCATATACATCCAAAGAGAAGACACATCCTTACCTTCATTTGGGCTTGTGCATCGCAAATGTTTCCATACTGGTATACAAAGCAAAAAGCTTTTTTCTCAAAATTCCTGTAACTTTGATTACTCCACCACTGCTTGAGCTCTCCATAGGCGTCATACTCGCGGCCTTAGGAATAAAAAAAATAAAATTGCAAAAGTGGCGTCATCCCGCCCTGCGAAAGTGGATGTCCAGCGTAGCTGTTGCATATTACAAAACATTTTAATGGGAGACGTTATGAAATGTTCAGTTTTCTCAGTGAACTAGGCGTTTGCACTTGGCTTCTCTGGTGGTAAATGTTGTGTCCAGACATTTTCTGTCGGCGTCTTTGGCAAGAGCTGCTGGATCCTCCCTAGCTAAATTATGCGCTGGCCATCGAATGATATCAACTCCCCTCCCGGTTTAAGAGTAGCTGCAAACATACTCTTTATCAAAACACATGTTGAAAGGGATTCTGATTGTTCACTGGTGTTCCAAAATTCACCAGGCTGTTTTGCAGCTTGTCTTGCAATTTTTTGTTTACAACAATACTGAGCCGTGTGGGGCAAGCCTGATTAGCCCGACGCATGCGATCGGCGTCTTGGGCGACAACTGCTGGGTCTCTCCGGGGGTTTGTGTTTACGACACAAAACTTCCCGAACAAGCAAAGGCTACCAGCATCGCTGTAATGCACAGCTCCCTACGCCTTACCGTAGACAAAGTAAAGGCAAATATATTTGCTACTTAAAAATCAAGAATACAATGAAAAAGTTCGCTGCCAAAATGTGAAAGATCGTTAATTATACATCTAAGAGCTACAGATGTGGTGTCTCGAGGTTCTCATCCGTTCTTAAGAAGTTAAATCAGTTCTTCCTGTAATATTGCCTTGATGTGGACACGAGGCCTTGTTTATGTTGTGCTGCTCCATCCCCAATGTACAAAGCCCTCACCACCATACCCTACTCTTTTAATAGCAGAAAAGAACGCAAAAGTTCATTCAACAAATTCTGTAAAGAGCCTATGTATGTGGACTTGCTACATCTCGCGAACTAACGGTTTTCAATAAACAAACAAATTGCCAACCATTACAACAATTTTGTTCAAGTAAGGACCACCTGTGGAATCACGAATACACCGTTATAATTTCTGAAGGACCCCAATAACTAAGGCCACCACGTGAATTTTGCCCAGAACAAGGTCTCTTTCAAGCCGTTGTACGTAATTTTGTGGTCTCTGGTAATTTTTTCGGTTTCATGTTGGCCGTGTAAAAGAGCGAAAAACTGAATACGCAACCTCAAACATTTTTAATTCGGTTTTCTCTCTGGAAAGGTTCCAAGGCGACCTTGGAAAGGGCGATCCTAGGTACAAAAACTGTAGTTTTTATCACTTTACTAAGGATAAAGTCAGAACAACCTGTCTCCTAAAATGCTGCTATATATTAGGCTGTTTGTAGCCTACCTACGAAGTCCTTTACCATCTACTTCTGCACTTCTTAGCAAACGTACGTCCAGAATCGCCCTCCCAGCACGGCCATGCTAGAACAACCTCCTCCACAGTCGTGGCCTCTATTTTGACATAACCACATTCTTGTGCGAACTAAAGCAATTTCGCCAAGCCTAACTGACCGTTTTCCACACAAAAGAATTCGTCACAGAAACTCACCATCACACTGGGGCATAGAAGCGATCTTGGAGAGAAATATAGCTACACTAACCTCATCTTATCAGGCCATCGAACGCGTTGTTCTGAACATGCTTACCGGAGGTAGCCTTTTTCACATTCAGAGAGAGAGGAATTTTATTGAAATAAAAAAAACACAGAAAGGACGGCATGATGGTAGTACATCTGACCAGCTATTCTGTTTGTGTGTAAGGGAAAGGGGAGGAAATAGCGTGGATAGAGGACGAGAGAGATGAAAATGGCGGAGAAATGAATAATTGGCTATGTACAGGAGATGCCTATACTTATACTGTGCATGTGTTAAAGTTCAGCCGGACGGGCCTCAACTACAATATGGCTTAGATGCCACTGCTGCGCAGAAATGTCAGAACAGCTTTAAACGCCTTGCGGGAACGCTGCGCGTGTGATCAAGGTCCTAGCAGTACTTCGTCAGACACCACACGACAGGCCAGACGGGCCAATGATCACGCTAATTGTTCTCGAGGATGCGCTTAGCGTGGACAGTGGCAGAGAAAATGCGAAATAGTCCCTGGTACACGGCATGTATCGTAACAGCAATCAGGTGCTTGTAGGGACGGGTAAAGGCTATGCCAGCCGCAGTCGGTGAAACAGTGTGGCGTGGTTTCTCTGAATACCAGGAAGTAACCGAAACTTGCCGTCGGGGTCGTTACAGTGTAGTCTTCTATGACGATTGTCACGGTGGGATCAGTGACTCGCCGAGGCGTGGGAGAGAATGGAAGACAGAAGGGCGGTCGTGTTCGTCCTTGCGAAGGGCATACGTAGAACATCCGCATTTGCAGAAACCTACTTTGCCTCCTTGTCAGCCCAATCGTTACCAGCTGGCCCGCAATGTCCTGGTACCCACTGAATGGTGAGGACATGTCCGTGTAGCAGTGCCAATGACCATAATTCGAGTACTTCCGCAGCAAGGGTATAATAGGGTCTTTGCCTTATAACTCCGTGAGGACTTGCAGTGCTGGCTTGGAGTCACAAAACAGGGTCCAAGCTTGAGGTGATTCACGGAAGACTAAACCAATTGCTTCCCGTATGGCAACCAACCCAGTAGCAGTAGAAGTTGTCTTGTAATCTGGTGTGAATACTCGAGTAACGAATAGGCTTGGAATTACCGCAGCCGTGGTCGACCTGGGTGCAGTCACAGAGCCATCAGTATATACATGTACAGTTCCGGCGTACTTGTCTGTCAAGAACGCTAGAGTCAACTGTTATGAGGGGTATTGATGGCAAAGAGGAATTCTTCCCAATTGCCGGGATGGAAATGTGGATTGATGGTTTTTATAGTACCCACATAGGATTCTGGGAAACCACCATTGTGGCGAAACCTGATGGGATCCTATGTTGGTGTCGCAAAATGGCTGCCGCAGAACTACTTCTCGAACACGTACTAGGAACAGCCGATAATGAATGGTGTTCATGCATTGTGAAACATCTAAGGTAGAGTCGAAGGTGTTCGCGCCAAAGAAGTGCATTCATAGGAAACTCACGTGCCTCGGCAATTGTGACCACTGTAGAGGTACATCGTGGTAGTCCCAAGCATATTCTTAGGGCTTGTGCTTGATAACGCTCCAGCGTACGCTGGGAAGAAGTTCCAAGTTTGAAATGGCTGGCAGGCTGTAAAGAAGATGCCCTAAAAACAGGCTCCGGTACAACTGGAGATGAGCGCTCTAAGATGAACCCCATCTCATCCTCGCCACGAAGCAAAGAAATTGGACAAGGCTTGCAAGTATTGTCTTCAATGAAGCGATGTCCCAGGTGGCACAGAAAGTGTGTCCCAAGGGCAGCCTGTCTATGGCCGCTTTCTGGCATGTCCGGCCAGCATTCAGGTTCTGGCAGCCACTGTTAAATGGATGAACGGCCAACATTCCACGACAAGCGCGTCGGTATTTCTCCGGCCGCCCAGGTTCAGACGCACAGCGCAGCTACCCGGCTGCCAGATATTCAGTTCACTTTTGGCAACCGGTGTTCAAGGAAGACCGGCCTACGTAAGGTCTCAGGTTATACGTCATTCTTTCGGTAAGCGGCGAACAGCCGAACAACGTCACGTGTCTGGGCGCCGAGAATTCATGCAAAGACTTGTTTGGAAGGAGACCCACCGATGTAGAACAACTTTTTCCCTGGCTGAAGAAAGAGCCGTTAGGGAACCGAATGACGCAGACGCGTTTTTTATCCCCTCGGTGTTTGTACGTTTTAAATGAACGAACTTCGTTTGTCAAACAGTAATGAGTGTTCTAAGTTAACGGGAAAGGTGCAAGGACTCACTGGACATTACCAGGGAATATTTTAGGCAATCGGAATGCCATTTATTGCCACAAGAAGACAGTACCACAACGACGGGTGAGGTAAGCCTCGCCAGTCATAGCCGCTACCACTCCTCACCCGCCGGCTTCGAACTACGCATCAGCTCGAGGGTATTCGCCCCCTCAAGAAATGGAGACCATTGGAGAGATCGACCCGGCGGAGATGTTCGACCCGAGGCGGCGGTGGTTCACCAAAATAAGTGGCCCTAATGGGCATCGAGCAAGCGGCCGCTACGCAAGAGCTTAACCGGCGCCATGTCAAGGACTCCTCACCTAAGAAAGGCAAGGGCGCGCAAAAGCGCAAGTTTGCGGCTATTCTTCTTACAATATTGCTGCGAAAAACAATGTTGCACTATTTTGTTGCTGGTAAACGTAAAAGAGGCTAACCTCTTTCATTGGTAGGCTCAACTTCGTGCCCTGCTTCAGGGGACTTTATGACTGTCTATTTAGCAACACGTGTTATTTTAAATTTGCCATAACAGAAGAGCCTTGTGAATGACCAAGCCTGGATGTTAATTTAGTTGCGGTGTTTGAAGGTGAGCTTAGCCAAAATTCGATAATGACTCATTTGTTTAAACATAATCGCCAGCATCCTAGCAAACACGGATTTCGTCGAATTTTTCTTGCTCAACGCAGCTTGTTTAGTTCACGCACGATTTGGCTCTAGCAATAGATAAGCTCTAAGTAGTTGGTTGTATTTTCTTTTACTCAAAAAAACGTATTTGGATGGGTTCCATATCAGCTTCTTCTTAGTACATTGCGGGCTATAAACCTAATGAATGGGTTATTGCATGGATAGCCGAGTATATATCTCTAATACAGCAGTCGGTCGCTCATAATAGTTGTTCGTCCGGATATGTTCCGGTGACCTTAGGAATTCAACAAGCGTCAGTTGCGGGCCCTCTTTTGTTTTTTATATATAAATGTTATTACTATTCGCCTCAAATCTTTGTTCAAAATGTTCGCGAATGACTGTGTAGTATACAGGAATATAGCGAATGAACGTGATTTCGAATACCTGCAGCGTGATTCCAATTTATTAACACCCTGGTGTGCTGATTCAAAAAAGTCATTGTATGTGAAAAGTGTGTTAACTTCACCGTTACAAAGAAACCTTCATTCCTATTGAATACGTATGCCGTAAATTACTTTTGCTTTAGGAACGTCCGGGGAATATAACTCTAGTAGGAGTTTAGTTAACGAGTGTTCAGAGGTTAAATAAGCACGTTCCATACATAGAAGTTACGGCTGCACGTGTTTTTGGCTTTCTGAGACATAATTTTAGCGATCCTCCATCTAACTGAAAAGAACAACCGTATTTCACTCATGTGCGCTCAATGTTAGAGTACGCATGTGTTTGCTGGGGCGCCTACACCAATGAGCTGATTGACACGCTCGAAAACATGCAGAATAGGGCAGTGCGATTCGTATGATCTAATTCGCACTGTCAGTAAGTAAGTAAAAATGAGGGAAAGTAAAAGCAAACTTGAATTGTAAGACGCGAAATATCAGAGACGAAATCTCAGGTTGAAATTTTTTTGTTGTATCTATCATTCGAAAACTGGAATAAAAGAAAAGAAGTATATTCAAGCGCCATTCTACATATCCCAAAGTGGGACCGCTAGCCTAAAGCAAATTATTAACTTTCCTTTAAAAGTGACGCCTTGCGCGAATCATTTTATCTTAGATGTATACGACAGTGTAATTATCTTTTACGTATGATTGTATCAACTGTTTAAAATGACGATCTTCACCGCGCTTTGTGGAAATATTTTATTTGGTCTGTTATTTGATGCTTAGTGTTATGTATCTCCCTGCTGTAATGTATTCAAAGGCAAGCAGGTATCAAATAAATAAATAAATAAATAAATAAATAAATAAATAAATAAATAAATAAATAAATAAATAAATAAATAAATAAATAAAAATAAAAAACTTGTGGAGCCGCAAGTTCGCCTCTGACGGGTTAAGAACCTTACGCATTCAAACTTGACAAATGAAATGTTTATTGTTTTATTGTTGCAATATGCAAGGTTTCCTGTGTGAATACTACCATTGCTATGGCATTAGTTTTAAACAAATTATGATACTCTAGTCTTACGCCTTTCCTTGCGTGAACACAGAGGGATACAGCTGCAACCACCCGAAGGCAAGGCGTCATTTGCAACGCGTCTAGAATTTTTTTAACGTAGTACGACATTAGAGGAAAATTAAGTTCTTTTGGGCTATTAAGTGCGTTGCACGTAACTCAAGAAAACAACATAAAAACTAGATTTAAACGAAAGCGCTTGTTTGATCTCTCCTAGGATCAGTCCTGTGAAAGATCATCAGAAAAGTTGATCGAGTAGAGAATTTCTGTGCAAGAAAACAGGGCAAATACTGTATATACGTTTTGTGTGAAGGAAATTATATTGAATGCTCCTCAGTTTTAGTGGAGTACCAAAACGCTTCGTAAAGGTATTCGCGCCGGTTTTATATACAACACAACTGGTGAAGCAACTGTTGTAAAAATAGTTGATTTGGACAGAGCATGAATGTGCTCAGGAATATTGTCCTAAATGAATTTGCTAAAAGCGGCACTTTAATCTTTGGGAACTTCAACAGAAATACCCCCCCCCCCCTCATTCCCCGTGTATTGCAGGTAATCCGCCCCAAGGAAGATATCAGGACATGCACAATACATCTATTCCAGCTCTATGAACAACTGAATATTTTCTGTATTCGACAGTAAAAGAGGCACAGAAAATAAAGAGATGACGATTTGTGAGCACTGTTTAACAAATGAATTTTGGTGTCAACTTACCCAGATAGTAAAGCAAGGCTGCGCTGAAGGCTGGACGGCTGGTGGTTGTGCGCGGGGCTCACATAGTACCCAAAATGCTCGGTTAGTACTGCTGCACAGCGAGACTGAGTCATCTACTTGAGCGACATGCAGTGACCGGCCTCACTACAGTTAGCGTACTGTGGCTGAACTCCAATACCCGTAGCAGGGCCGTATTTCTGGCAGCTTTATTCCGGCTCTAGTCCGACGACCGCATCTAGGCTGTCCTCCGGTGGCCGTACTTCGACCGTACATGGGTGGCTTTGGAATTGCCGCAGTTCTACTGCTGGAATCTGGCCGTATGAACGTATGCCAGTCGACTGCCCGATGGACAGTGGCCGTTGGACAGGCATGGGAGTGCAGCCGTATACGGCCAAAAGGCGCACATTTGGACACAGGCCGAACATGGTTTCCGGAAAAAAGGCCGGACAGAAAATCACCGGCCAAAGTACACCGGCTTTATATAGGCCGAACAGTCCTGTGATGCCCGGGGTGTTTCGTCCACGACAGACCGCGGTCTACAGTCACTCCAAAAAAATCTGTGGTGCATGACGTAAGGTATTAGTGTCCCCTCAATAATGATAGGATATCGAAGCATCGACTTTCTGGTGAATGCATGAACGGCGCGTTATTCTGGCGCTCAACTTAGACCTTGACGGCACAAGTACCCAGACGTAGTTGTTGTGGCTCGCTGTAAACGGGGCGCTCAACTTAGACCTTGACGGCACAAGTACCGAGACGTAGTTGATGCTGCTCGCTGTAAACGGGCTCGCAGCTGCGGTCGAGTTACACCAGAAGTCCTGATGAAGATATCGTCAGCGTACATAGTGACTCTGACGAATTGAGGCATTTCATCCACGAGACCGATTAGGGAATTAATAAAGAGTGTGGGGCTCAGTACGCCTCCCTGTGGAACACCGCGATTAACCTGGTGGCATCCTGTGTCACCGCCAGACGTGGACATGAAGATTGTCCGACCAGCAAGGTAACTGGAAATCCACGCATAGGGTCGGCCGCCTACACCTACAATCTCTAGAGCATCCATAATGGCATTGTGGAGCACGTTGTCATAGGCGCCTTTGATATCAAAAAACAATTCGCCCGCTATTCAGCGATGGTTTCTTTCTTGCTCCACTGAAGACATCAGATCTATGAAACTGTCTACAGTGATCGTCCTCTTCGGAATCCTGTCATGACATCCGTGTAAATGTTGTTTTTCTCAAGAAACCATTCCACTCGGGCCAGCACCAATCTCTCCAAAAACTTTCCGATGCAGCTTGCTAAGGCGATGGGTCTGTATGAGAAAAGCTCCTAGGAGGATTGTCCTGTCTTGAGTAGAGCGAGAGTTAATTAAAAGATCCTACGTCGAAATAAAATCTGTAATTCTTTCTGATAGTTTATTACGGGGCATTTATTCTGTGGAAATTTTTTTGTTCTGCCAACTAAATCCCATAACATTTTTTTTTTCTCGTGATTGCCCAGATGCAGGGTTTCAAACCGTAAAAATATCTGTTTTAAAATATTTGTATCTTTGACACTATAAAGCATGGTCAACGCGACTTTTTACTTTGCAAAGCTTTCTTACAAAAGCATGGAAGAATCGATTAGCCATCATAGAAGAATAGCGCAAACAGACAAATTCAAGACAGCCAGCAAGACAATACCATGCTGCTGTACCACGAATGAAACATTTGTCTTACTTAAACAACATACATTCCCACGCTTTCAACAACCATAGATACATGAATACAAAACATTCATGAAGGGAAAAGGATTACACAAAACATGCACCGCTTAATAAAACACTACGAAAACGTTCCCTACAGCAAGATCATGGGCAAGTCCGGTTTCCCTTTTGGTGCCTATATTGTCAAACATTCTGTGTTTTGTGGCCAAACACTCGAAACAAAAGCGAGGAAAAATTTTTATACCAAGAAAATGCTAAAAAAAAGTTGGAACACCACACGTCGGCAAATATATACCATTTCTGTCGCCTTGAGCGTACATGCACCGCCGTAATTTTATTTGTTAATTCCATTGAATCGCAGTGATGACGCTTGTTCTACAATACAAGCATCGCTGATTGCGTCCTCGGCATTATAGAAAATATTCCTGCACAGACATATATAATGGCGGCCTTTCTTGTCCGCGTAAGCATATCATTGCAATGATCGTGTGTGTCAGAGAAAACAGAGTAACCCATCGCAACCAGAATATGTAGAAGGAATAGACCCGTTTTCGCCTACTGGCACTGGCAAATTATACCCCACGAAATATTAAAAATGGTATATAAAGCAGTTATCAGAGGTCAAGGATATTATTGACCAATTCACCTAGCGTGAGCAGCATCCATTATGACAGGTATTGTATAAACACACCCGCAAAGTGGCCCGCAGCGTTTGCCGCATTTGCATCAACATTACGCCTTTCTAGCCACATAGTAAATAAAACTGATCAACAATTTTGGGCCAACAGGAGCAGATGCAAAAAAGCAGAATATTTTATATGGTTTCTGAATCAAGAAGCGGCGAGGGCTAGTTTGAGAGAGTGGCCGCCGGACACCTCATAGTAACCTTCTCTCATTAAGACGTCCAAAATAGGTCTCTAACTTACAAATTCGGGATTTCACCTGCGCTAATATGAAAAACGTGTGTTATGACAGCCAAATACTGTATCAGGTTGACCATCAGCCACAAACGACGTAGCCTTCCTCAAAAGTGGGCCAGCTGCATTTTTGGATTTGTTGCTAAGTTGAACAAGAAGCCCCGAAATACAAGCCTTGGCGCTCTGTGTCGCTTTTCATTTGGGTCCTCGGCGTACGGTGAAATCCTATGCCTAAGTGAAACCCAAATATGTTTTGCGGTCACGTTCAAGTTCAGATCTTTGTTTACTTTTTGAAATTTTATAATAACACATATTTAAAACAGGCGTTTTTGTTTTGACTATTTTTTCTAGAAGAAAGCGGGCTTCACGGCTTAAAAGTACCGAGAAAGTCGGAATTATACAGCTGAGCGTGATCTGCACCTCAGTGTAATTCAGTTTTATAGCGGAAGAGTAATTTCGTTCACTTTGAAAATTGTCTCCACCTAACAATATATTCTGAAAACAAAAGAACAGGTCTGTTCTGCATTCGATATAATCCGTTGTACTGACAAATAGTTAGCTTAGTCAACAGATAACGGAGGTCCCGCACAGTAACTGGAACACTTCGGGCTAGTGATACTAAGAGTCTGAGCTTATGTGGTATGTAAGTTGTAATATCCGCATTAGTGTAATAAATTGTAACTTTACCAATAACATCAATGGACAAAAAATAAGTACTGAAAGCGTGCTTCTTGCGACTTGCCTTCGTTGTCAAAGCCATGAGTAAGTTCATGTCCAACCATCGCACCAACCGCTCCAAAGCTTATGGATCTGTTGAAAATACGTAAACGTGTTTTTCTGATAATTATGAACCACCATAACCTTGAGCAGAACAATCTTCTCAGCGAATTGTTTTGTAAAGCATTGGCTGTAACTTAGAAAAACCCCAAAAAATTAGTGATGCTGTTTTTAATCAGCAAATGAAGGGCAGCGTTGATGTACTTTAGGCGTAAAATATCTTTGTTACTTGGTTTTAAGTTGGCTTTCGATTATGGTAGGAATATTTAGGGCTCAGCCATATTGTGATTGCTGGACATTTTCTTGCACGGCTTTGGTTGTGGAATTTCACACGTAAAGAATTCTTACCACCTGTATATTATAAAGTGTAACACACTAGCGAGTTTCGGTCACTAAGGTTTTAGGTAAAGTAAGAATGGAATCTCGGCTCAAATAATCTAAACAGCAAGCGAAACGCCAATGACCTACAATGGTTGTTTAGGTCAATTACATGTTTAAAGGAAGGTCAATTTTATTTGCCCTCCTTTTTGTATCATATGACAAAAATGTTCGAAATAAAATAGGCTTTTACGCAGCAAACGCCAAAATTTAAAAACTAAAAATCCCGTAATATATAAGTAAGCCAATTCAGGCACCCCACAATGAACCTGCGAAGACTAGAACTAAAATAGCGGAGCTAGTGGCCTTCACAAACTTTAATTTTGCTTTCTATACCTCTAACATTGTACTTTTTATAGCTTATTGTTTTCTTTTCCATAGCGCTAACTACAGTTTTGTATACCACAACCTCGCTTTTTGGTAACTTTAATTGGGCAGATAGATCGCACACTGGTGCCGCCGAGCAAGCCCAGTTTTTTAAAACCTTGGCAACGAAAGACTCGTTTAAATTGCTTGCCATCGCCGCCCTTCTTCATCGCTCTCATTTGTAAGTCAACTACACGACGCTGTTAACACTGTTGCCTCACGCTTTCCTTATTATTGATTATTTTGCGGGTGATTTCAATATTTCTAATCCACTCTGAAATCTTGAACCGGTCTAGTTGTCACCCTTTTCTGCACAAACTGATGAATATTTGAACTATTGTTCTACCTTTTCCTTCTTTCAATTGGTAACTAATGCTACCACAATCTAGCCCACATCCACCAGCAGTCTTGATTTGATTGTGAAAAGACATCCCGATTTAGCTTCGCTAATTACGCACTTGTTAAGAATTAGTGATCACTCGTTACTCAGCTTTCCAATAAATATTTTGTTGTGGAAAACTACAAAACAGGTGAAAACCATACGCGACTGCAAAAAGGCGAACATTGGAGCAATTACAGTATAACTATTGTTCTTCGTTAACGTTTACTTGGCAGATTTTGATGAAAGCTTAGTAAAATAAACCACAATTCGTTTGCCTACAGAGTGCATGAACTGACAGAAAAACAATGTTCCGCAACACCCCATCAATGCTAATTCGTTAGTGCTTTGGTATATCTTTCATTTGAAATGTTTGTCTAATAAGAAAAAAATGGCCGCGGATCTGCTCCGTTCATTGCAAATGTCGTCAACAGACGGTATTCTTTGTAGACATTTGCCACGGAAATGCTCCCCCGTTGCTTTCCCGCTCACCTTTCATGCTGTTTCTGTACCGTCGCGCTCATCCCAAGGTAAACACACCAATGATTTGCTCAAGGCAATTTAAATTTATGGCGTTCCAGTGCTACAGGCCAGGTTCTACAATGCCAGCGCTGCAGTACGGCGGGGACGCGTGTGAATCGAGGCGCCCGACTTCAAGGTTTATAGAACCGCGTGGTCGTGCTCCACGTGCGTTCCAAGCAGAACGTGGAACTTAGCTAGTGGAACAACCGATTTTTCCCTGGCCAATCCCCCCTTGTGGGTGCGTGCTAAAATCTTTGGGGACATCATCATCATCATCCTTCGGTGCTGTTGTCGCGGGATGTTTTATAAGCCACCTGGAAGTGGCGCGGGCAACACCATGCGGCGGTTTTCATCAGTAGTTGTAGAATATCATTTGCTATTGAAAAACCTAGCATTTATGAATATTTAGTCAAGGAACACTAAATATCCTTTGTGTACTAATTTTCTGTCTTATATATGCGCAATGTCGTGTTCTTGTTCAACAAAGTTGACAAGTATGAACATATAAATCGAGCTTAGACGTTTACACTTGTGAGTATACAAGACTATTGCGCAATATCTACTTTGCTTTGGCCGGGAGGCTGAATAGAGTCCCAGACAGACAGACAGACAGACAGACAGACAGACAGACAGACAGACAGACAGACAGACAGACAGACAGACAGACCAAAATTTCTGCGTTTAGGTAGGCTAAGAAAAACTACCGTCTTTAAAATAACGCCATTTTAGATAAGCACGGCCGTCTTCTTGTAATTCGCGTTGGGATACCTACAAGACCGCTTCCAACGTATACGTATCAGCGCTTAAAGCTGCTAAACAATACTTTCTGTCGACAACCCTCCCATTCACGCAGGACACTAACGTTAGAAAATTCTGGAAATTAGGTAACCCGCCTCGTGGCCACATATTGTCTTAGAAGCTTTATTAGGCAATCTGATTCTATTCCACCTATGCGCATCTGTGTTGAACAACCAATTGTTAAAAACTTGTCTACATGTCCTAAAATGGTGTTTCCTACTGCAGATTGCTTTAACTACGTCACAATTCCTCGTGTGCTTGATAGGTAAAATGAAAATGTTAAAATGATAGGTTAAATTGATTGATAGGTTAAAATACCACATATATTGTGGTCACGATCTTACAGATTGAAAGTTTCTAAAAAACACAGTTTTATACAGTTTTATCATACTAAGAAGGATTTTTCAGCAATCATTATATACGTATAGAATTCCTGCTCAATAGAACATAGGGAAGATGGCTCTACTTCACAGTCCCTAATACGAAGTACTACACAGAGCCTATTACGAAGTACTACAGCCCCGCTCTATACCATTTCAACCATTTTTTGTTAGATGTCGTAAATTCTTATAAATATCTATTTGTACACATTTCAGCTAACCTAGCTTGGGCGCTCTGCATAGGACATGTCACCAGCAACGTTATACCAAAGTTGTGTAATCAGCCCCGTAACTTCTGGAACTCCCCAACGCCATTGAAACTTTTGTTTTATAAAACACTAGTCAGAATAAAACGGGAGTATGCTACCCTAGCATCGAATCCCTAACGCGATAATCTAGTTTGTGCTCTTGAAATGGTTCAAAAAACTCTGCTCGCTTCGCTCACTCCGATTATAACCGTACTGCAAGCATCTCGTCCATAAACCTCAGTATCGGGCTTCCATCTTTACCTTCCCGTCGAACAAAGTATACCATCGTTCCACTCTGCACAGCCTTCTCATTATTCAACCACAATAGACTTCTCACCGAATCCATCACGCTTACATAGTTGGTATCGAACATAGCAGCACACGACATTTTTTCGAATCTTGCATCCACATAACATCACGTGATTGTAGCCAACTTTCCTCAAGTGTTGCGCATATACACCTTAAAAGCTCTATTTCACAGAGCATTAGCCAATACTGCATTACCATAAAAATTTGTTTTGCTACCATGGTTGCTGTATTCTCGTTTTTTTCTTTGTTGCTGAAACCCACTACCATCGGTAATGCCTCTGGTCCTGAGGGAATGATAAATAAAGAAATCATTAAGGTGAAATTCTGCACGTGAGAGCTTCTGTTATCACTGGGCGCAGCGAAGAACCGGCGCGTACCACCCCACCCTAATATCTACTCGGCGAGGCGCACTTCCCACACCTGCTCCTCGGCTCCTGGGCTCTTTGCCTCCGTTCCTCCTCCCGCCTTTCTCTCGCACTTCTTCGCAAACATTTTGCGCCTCTCCACTTTGCTGTGCTTACTTTCGAGCGACGCCAGGCACGGCTGGAACTCAAGCTTAATCAGCTCGGCTGTTAACAGCAACTCACGTCAGATGGAAAATAAACCTTCCAGGTAGCTTACACACTCTTTGGCAAAAAGGACTAAAATTTGTCTCCTGGGGGACTAACGGCGTTTGTCACAATCATTACTCTCTTTGGGGACTAAATGTGAGAGGATGAACGGTTAGTCCGGCACCGCGTAGGTCCGTTGTGGTTCTCCGGAAGAAGGAACTGCTGGAACAGGGTCCGACAAAAATAAGCGGCAGCAGCATGGATGGAACCACTGATTTCCATGACAGTACGTAAAGAATATCTCTATGAATAGGTAACGTCGCTTTTCTATTTTTTTATTGCCTGCTTTAGCACATACAAAACACAGTCACAGAAGCCGTCAACCTGAATTCGTTTGGCGTCATGTGTTTAAGAGACCCTTAGGTGCACTACGGATTCCATTGCGGCAAGACAATCGGGCGGATTTGGCACAATTTTTTTTTTATTTTCAACATATGCACACATTGCCTATCCGAAATACGGTTTAACGCTTCATTCATTGATGTCCGGGTACCTCGCGGCAATTCTTGCCTTCCAAATAGCTCAATTCAATAAGCATAATCAGGTCGTACAGCATGCCATCTTCGCTTTCAAAACGCAAGTATCTGATGCCTTGGGTATCCACAGGCAGATGCCATTTCAGAGTTTGTTGGAGCACATCCCACAGTAAAACAGCACCCCAAGAATTGACGAATGCATGCTGAATTGTTTCAGCTTTTTGCCTATCAAACAGTGAATTGCCTATGGAAAGGATAAGCCTTTTCTGCAATTTACGTATTAACAGACAGGGTTCTAGTGTGGAGTTTGAACAATGAAGGGTTAAAGATGTGCTTAAAAGAGTTAAGCGTAGGCAGGTACGTCTTAGCGTTAGGACGTCTTTCGCAGGCCACGCCGTAACTAGGAAGTTTCCGTAGAAAATGTATGTTGAAGTGTTGATCATGCGGTACCATGTACAACGGGAGAGATACATTTTAACTGCTGTCATAATATATATCCGTGCAAGCGAAGAGGAACACGATTTTCGACTTTCCCTTTGCCCTTTATTAACGGTAAACACTATTACTCAGTTCTTTTCCAATTACAGCCTAACGTCCGAAGTTTTTTCTCGTAAAGTGCAATCAATTAGTGGCACAGTTGAGGCGGGTGACTGGGTCATCGAACGACTTATTTGTATCAGCAAAAATCAGAGCAAAGTAAGTGTATTATTTGTATTACGTGCATAATAAGAGGTTTAGGCATCGTATGTGAAAGCGGTCGTCGGTGTGAGTGCAGAATAGGGAAACAAACCATACTAAACCAAGGTCGGTGTTGCTTAGCCTGAATTCTTCAAGTTAGCGTTGATAGACGATGGGTACTGGGAAATGCACCGCCGGTTTCTAGGGCATTTGCAGCATTGTCAGAGCTTTGGTTATGTACCGAGTCTAAAAAGTATTTTCAAGAAGCTTGTCTGTAGCGAGCATTTTTATTTTGCAGTTGCTGTCATCAGCAGCTAATGCGCTTGTCTCGTTTGTCAAACATGTACATCTTCATTGCACTTGGGTATCAACGTTTGCTATCTTCACCAATATTTCGCTTATTCCTCGTGAGTTTGAAATCTTTCATTGGCCGTTATTTATTACCTCACGCGAATCGATGAAACACAGCGTATAAGATAACCTCACAGAGAAGCGTTTGTCCATCGTGCTTCGCCGCTTCTTGCCATTACCCACCGCTTGATTACCCCAGACGCTTTTCGTATAATTCATCAATATTTTGACCCGCGGCACCATGTAAAGGACTGACTGCCAGCAATGACTTGTGTTTTGGAAGAGTAAAACCGTCCACTGACGTATGCGCCACATGGCAACGGCGGCGCCATTACAGGTGAATAACAATGCAGCAAAGAGACTACGTGCATGCGTTTCGGCTCCGCGTTACTCCTCATAGATCGACGGCGAGGAACAGTTTGTCCGCGATCATGCACACGGCATACACTCTGCCACAGATACTCCCCTTGAACATGTACCGTTGCCCACGAAGACTAACGGCTGTAGTTTAGTCCCTATTTTATCGCATTTATCCTTGGAGTGCACACTCGTATTGTATGAAGCCAGCATGTTGTCAAAATTAAAGCACGTAGTGTAATATAACAATCATGTACAGATATAAATTTTGATGTAAGCACGAGGACATAAATAAAACGGCACTTGCAAACATTTCGCCAGTCTTCTGCCGATAGTTCCTCCATTCTTTCTATTACGAACCGGATTTCATATACCTGGCTCGTTTTTCGGCGAGCAGTTCTGATGGAGACCGCAAAAAAATCATGCGACACCTCCACCTCCAGGGTACTATACATGTAATAATTGCTGCCTTGTACAAAAGCAATTACAATATCACTGTTAAAATAGTACAGTGACAAAGTAACCGTTTTAGGCCATAGAGCAGTTCTTCCCAGTTGAATTGGTGCAGAAACCGATTCCCAGACCCTCCGACGAAGGACACCGTGTTCGCTCGGGTGCACTTGCTTCCCCCTGGTTCTCGAGGAGAAGTGGGAAGGTAGTTTTGTGCTGCTAATGCGCGATGAATTCTCGCGAGCCATAAAATGTTCGCGGCCTTCTTTGGCGAGCGCAAGCTGCAATTTACGCCGACCCAACAAAACTGGAAGTCCGCGTTTTCAGAATTTTCACACCGGCAGGCACTCCCTGTGATTTTTCATTGGACATGGGTTTACGACACTATGCGACAATGTGCGACATTAGGCCTAGTTTCCCATGCTTACGCCTTGAAATACTTAATGTTGGAGTTAAACCAGAGTATTCGCCAAGCAACGTCCCTTTGAGCGTACTTCAAAATGTGGGTACATTTTCATTCTACCGAAATCCACAGCGAGAACCCATGTCGGACAACCAGCGTGGTCTTCTGGACCCTGTATCAAACTGCGCGGGAGCGAATTCTCCAGCAAATATTTGGCTCCAATTGAGGCTGTGAAGGTATCTGAATGCAAAACTTTTAACGACAACCACAACAATTTCCCACGCAATGTCACTTGAATTCCCAGACGCGGCTCTACAAAGAGTGAAACCAGTGATTCTGCAAGCCGTTATCTGAAATTCACGGGGGCGGTGTCCTGAACGCACCAGTGTCGGCCACGGCGGACGCCGCCGCTGTAGCCCTGCCATGCGTAAGCAGAAAGGAAACGGAGAGCCACGCTTTTCGAATAGTCAAACAGCGGAACCCAGCCTTGTAAGCATGATGTAAGCATGTCCTATCTCCGGGCTACCGCGCGACACAAGCGCCGACACCGGAACAATTCGTCATGTGAGCTTAGTGCTTAGTGATTCTCATTTATACCGATTTAAACTAGCTAGTTTAGCATGTTTAAGAATGTTGAGAAAGCTGAGGTAATTTTTATCAGAACCAGCTTTACCCTTCGCCTTTTGTAGTATTTCTTAATACAACTGAAGTGGTATTCCCAATTTTAGAAACCGGAGTCCCATTCGGGGAAAGCAGTGCGCAAAAGGTAGCGCTTCTCTGGCGGCGAGATGTCTGTATGTTGTCTCTACATTTCGTTTTCCTGTCATGCAAACCCGCCCTTAGCGTATATTTGCCGTACGACCCCTTACTTCCGCCGGGTCTGAGTTAACCAGAAGGAGCTGTCGAACAAGTTAATCAGGCTGTGCAAAGGAAGCGCGCGATGGAGGTGAACCTGCACTAAAACTGGCCCAAAACAACCATCGCTAAAGCAGACGACAAAGCCATCCCACTGACGCGCCCGCCGGTATGAGACGCACGTGGGGAGCACTGGGTAACCATTCGTCACGCCATCTATACTCTGGTTTGAGATTAAACACCGCACTCCACCTCTCCAGCCACGTTCGAACTTGCTTGTCCCGCCGGCCTCGAAGGAGCCATCGGCCGGTAGAGGTAGAAAGCGTTGCTTTAAAAATTTGGTTGAGTCACAAAGCATGTCTTGTGTTTATGTTATTTTGGTCAAAGTAGACTAATACTGTTTCTTGGTGCGAAGCACTTACGTATTGAATCTGACTAAGTGAAAGAAAATGCAGAGTTGGGTACAATATTTCTATTACAGCGGAGCTGAAGATGTGGAATTTTCATAAGCAGGCATATGTCTCTCATGATAATAAACGAGTCAACAGCACGCATGGGCACCTTTCTTGAAAAATCGGCAAGAAAGCACCGCTTCCTAAAATACTCGGCGTCCAGCGTACCTTTGCCTATGTATGTGGTAGCAATAAAATGGGTTCTAAGGCCATAGATTGTATAAAAAAGCACGTAAAGTGTGCTCAAAGGAAACAACGAAAAACACAAGACGAAGGATTTCACCTGTGCAAAAATCAATCGGCGTTGTTTACTGTCAAATAAAACGTACTAAAAAGAACTTCTACGATATACTGAAGACAAAAAAAAGAACATCCTACCCCAGAACCCTCGCCCCTGTTTGTGAGGCTTCTCCTAAGGCTATTTAGAGTAAATTGTGCTTCTGTTACTTACCGCGGAAGTCCTTGAGTGTAAAACAAGCCTTGAAGTATTGCTGACGGGTACGCTGCAAATAATACACTTTTGTTAAATTCCTTTGGATGCAAACGAAAGCAATTCAAAACAAAGGTATGCAAGCACTCAAGTAGCCAAAGGAGGAGGGTAAACCACCGGTTGCAGAGTGAGTTGTTGGCGCCCAATGCAAAAAATTGGGTAACGATTATGCACCCTTCATGAGAAATTTGAGGGCGCGGTAAACACCCGTGTTTTTAGCAACAGTGCGTAGCTCCTGCTCAGGAAGTGATTCCGTCATCAGCGTGCGCACAATGCCACCCGCTACTCACCGGGTATCTCATAGCACGGCGCCACCCACGGGGGGTTACATCTCGCAACGCATCCTCGGTGTACCACCTTACCTATTATACTTTCGCCATACATGTTTCTCTGCTTTGTCGTCGCTCTATCATCTCCTCTCTGTTCTGTCATTTTGTTCTGTTCTGTTCTGTCCACTATGTCCTGTCCTCTATGTTCAATCACCTATTCTGTCTGCCCTACCCCGTCTGTCTTCTTTTCTATCGTATTGTTTCTCTCTGCGGCGCCCTCCTTGGCGACGAACGAGATTATGACTACAATACACTTCATCATACACTTTGTGTGCAAACAATAAGCGGTGTTGTTTTCTAGGACTGGTTTGAGCATTGTTCCGTGTGAAGTTTATTACGTAATAATTAAGCTAATGGCATGACTGTCGATGCGCTTACATTTGTTTGATTATTGGGTATAGGGTGTTAAATAAAGGAAAAGAAGCGCGCGACGAGCGCAGCCAGCGGGAGCAAGCGCGACGAGCGGGGCTCACGCTCCAGTCGGCTCGTTGAAATCGTTGATATCCTGACGCCTGAATTCCCCGTTCCCTTTCGCCCCACAAATTTCTGGTGCCGAAACCCAGAGCCGGGCGGCCACACTGACTTTCGCTACAGACACGTTTAAGCCGCCACGAAGAAGATGACGGCACTGGACGCTCTGCTGCTGAACTCCGCAGCGCCGACTCTTGATTTGCAGACGTATTTCGACATTATCCTCAGCAAGCAGGGATCATTGCACAAGCTTGAAAACCATATTCAGCCGAGTCTGCCCGACGAGGAATTTTGTGGTAACGTTTTGGACGCGATTGAGTAGGGATGATTAATTGATTTACTGTAGGGTTTAACACGCCGACGCTACGCAGGCGATGAGGCTCGCCGTTGTGGAGGGATATGGATTAATTTTGGCCACCTGGGGATCTTTAACGTGCGTCGATATCTCGTACACATGGGTGTTTTTGCTTTTCGCCTCCATAAGACAAGCGGTCGCCGCGGCCGGGAACCAGCGACCGATTGTGTAGGGCAAGCGCATCTGCACCCTTCGAAAGCGATCGCGCTCCGTCACGAGCCCGGTCTCTTCAGTCAGCGCAGGCACAGTCGAGGGTTGTCAGCCTTGCAGCCACGCACCTTCGCACTTTCGACAGAACATGCCTAAAAAACGCAGAAAACCGGTTTGTCGCACTCCCGAAGCTCCAGATATGAACGTCCTTGTGCGACCAACGCCACATGAAAAGGTTTTGGGACCAATACCACTCCACCATCCACTTTAACCCAACCTTGCCACGCATCAACAAGTCTAGGTACCTGCTCTTGCACTTGACCGGCCCCGCCAAGGACGCAATTAATGCCATCGGGCTTGCCGGCGGGAACTACGTCTTCACTGTGAAGGTCATAAGCAACAGATTTTGGCGGAAAGATCTTCTCGTGGATGACCATCTGGGCAAATATCTCACCCTGGAGCCATTACTTTGCTCTTCCGACGTGGGCAATCTACGGGGCCTCTATGACACGGTCACGTTTCGCCTTAACTTGTTAGAGGGTCTGGGGATCTCTCCGGACCACTAGTCCATCGTGCTGCACCGCATTCTGCTACGGACCTACGACCTCGCACACCTGAACCGGGAAAGGTTGAAGTAGGCCCACAAGGACGAATCTGAGGTTTCCGGGTCCCCTTTCACCAGGTGTAAAGAAATGAAAGTAATCTTAGACTCCTGGCGGCGTCTAGATTAAACGTCAAGTGGGCAGGTCATCTGATCGTTCTGTTTCGTCTGCACCCTCGTCCAGAAGACACGTCAGTCGTCGTCACCTCACGTCAATTCCCCAAAAGCGATGACTCTCGGCACCCAATCTCTGTCTTCGAGATTGCCCAGGTGTCACATTTGCAGTGCCCGGGGCCGCATCTTGCCCACTGCGCAACATCAATCGGGCCTGAGGAAGACCAAAAGCATCTGCAGGCACACAGGTGCTGTTTCAGGTGTGTATTTGTAACAATTTCGCACGACACTGCTGAACAGCCAACAGTCTCCCCTGCGGCCACTGTTCACGTCGCCACCTCACGTGGCTTTGCGACATTCACCTCCCTTCGGAAGGATTCTAGCCCACCAGTCCAGAATCAGAGCAATGCCGCAGCAGGAACGAACAATAGATGCCGCCAGTGAGGTGGCATCAGCATCGACCAGTGGTACAGGGCCCATGCCAGAGTTCCTGCAAACCGGCATTGCATGAGGTCTCGGCTTGAGCCCTCAGCTTCTCCTTAAATTTTTTTTCAGACGCGACGTGTCTCGGGCACTTTTTTGTCCAATTACTGCCATCGATAATGTAAGGCACTCTACGTTCGGAAGCACTCGCCCGAGAGCGCCTGTGATTTGCAACCGTGTCTTCCTAAACGTAAGAGGTAAGCACGACGGCCAGCACGTCACGATCGAGGTCGTTGAAGTCGAAGACATCTGCAACGTAACGAGCCCACCAATCAGCGATGAAATCGTTCATGCAATGGCTCCTAAGGGTCAAGTTGCTGCTTACGCCCAACTTGTACCCAGGTGTAGGAAATATTAGATTGGCATGTGGATAGGGTGAGACGCATATTGGGTGTTGGCAACAGGAAACGTTTCGAGAAGTTCACCCAATGATAGCTGTGGAGACATTTCTTGGCCTGACTGTACAAAAATACCATGGCGATCTTTGCCCTTGTTGGCCTGGCGACACGAAACATCAACCATCGTTGGCATTACAAAGGGCCCTACACAAAAACCCAAGCGCTTCGACTGCTCACTCGACCGCGCTGTTTTTATCTATCGGAGAATTTGCAACTATAGACGATGCCGCAGATGATAATAGGTGATATATCGGCCACCTGGAAGCCATCGGAAATTAGGGCACTGCGGGAAACACCACATTCAACGACCCCGCCGTCCAACCGTGGGAACTTCAGGATCGGAAAGTAAACCACCGGGATGCAGTTTATATAAAGACAGAAATTTACGTCTCCAACTTTTCGCCCTTCTGAAAAGAGGAACGTAATTTTAAAGCGAAGAGAGGTGGCCCATGCATCATGAGAGGGCTCGGCACACAGTTGAAAGGCTGAGGTGGCGTTGTTATGAGTCCGGACAATGTCACCACATTCGAGGCCTCAAAAGCCTGTCACAAAAAACGAGCTGTGACCACTTGCATAAGTGCATTTCTGGTTGGCACCGAAAATCTGCCTCTCGTAGAAAATTGGCTTGCCTGGACTCGTGTCGTTTGGCAGCGAGCTCGGCATGCGAGACCAGCCCTGTCAAGTCATGCACGAGTGTCGTCTTGCCTGAAAGGCGAATACGTCCTGCTGCTCCCATTGGCTCGCGAAGTGACGGCACAGCCACCTACCAAGCTCGGAGTAGGAGACGTCATGTTTTAAAAGAAACGTTCACAGCCTGCCTTCTTGCAGCTTGCCCAGTATATTCCCATGTTTGCCGGACGCAACAAAGTCGCCCGATCGTGTTCACTACGCATGTCATTCGGAATTACAATACGCTACCGGTGAAGCTGATGTTTTTTTGAAACATATCATTGGTCAACTCGGGGGCCGCGGTAGGGGATGAAATAAAGTAAACACTGCGGGCCACAAGCCAAGCCCGTTGGTATTCGCTCCACAATTGCGGATCACGCCGCAGTCGGTTCATCGCATCTTTGATAGCCGGGCGCCTGGATTCGTCGTTTCCATTCGCCACATAGGGTTCAAAAAATTGTACATGTGCAGCAAACACCCACGTAATGTTTGTTTAAAATATCTACCACACTTGATGAGATGTTGAAAATGTTTCGAGCACTCCACTGCAAAATATATTGCATATTCTTGCTGATCAGGATATTAAAAAAAACAAACATCGCTGCCTATTTGCTCACTACAGAGCAAAATTTTTTAACACGCAGTGAACTTCTGCCAACCCTGTTGCCCGTAGCCACTTTTCTCCTCCAAGCCCTCAGAATGCTCCTATGTTTCTTTCTGCTCATAAGTTTTGGAAGCAGCTATTGTGAACAGAAAAAAATTACTCTTTTATGTGGCGTTGCTCTACTGCTGCAGTTGCCATGTACACGTTTGTAATGTTTCGATATATTTTAAATAGTGTAAACCATGTATGCACACAAGATATATGTGGGCGAAGTTTCCATACTTGGATTTGCACGCTTATGTACACACACACACACACACACACACACGCGCGCGCACGCACGCACACCCACACGCACACGCACAAACACACGCACACAGACACACGCACACGCACACGCACACACACACACACACACACACACACACACATACACGCACACACACAGTGTAACGCCGGTGATACTTCTTCCGGATTTACGACGACACGCTTCTTACGACAGATCACCGCGGTCCCGGCAAACTCCCTATAGAAGCAATGGATTAAAAACACCGATGATATGATACTCGGATGGACGTCATCCGCTTCATACGACGGACCCTGGCACCAATAAACCGGCGCTTTTCCCATATTTTTCACCACTTCGCCACCTCGTCCAGACCTCCTTTACTCTTACCCCCGTTTGACGCTGCTTGATGTTCAAAAGTCTGCAGACCAACCAAGCCACTTAGTGAACAGACGCAAGCAAGGAGGCGGGAATTCGGGAGCGGGAGAAAACCTGCGCGGGCTCATGCGGCAGCAGTACGTCAATTCGTAAACCGCGAGAAGTCGAAGTTAGGGTGGCAGGTGGACCGAAAATTTTAAGCTGCCGTTGAGCCGCCGACGAAGGTGGAGAACATACGCCGCAGCAACACGGCGATGACCGAACCGCCGCCTTCCCCACGGGATAGATCGAAGTTTCTTCCTTTCACGATGCTCTTTCTTTCTATAGCTCGGCTCTCTGCTTATCAGTGTCCTGAGAAGCTGCGTTGTCCCTCCGCGCTTTTATTCGCTATAGTACCATAGTTCACGCGCGTCAACCTCAGGAGAGGAGCAAAACACACGAGGCGATTGGTTGGGACCCGTTGGCACCACCATTTTCGGTCTCTCGCTCCTCGACGCATCAAGTCACTGTAGCAAGACCCCGCTATAATTTTCGCCGAAACACGGTTTACTCGGGAAGGTTTCATTATCTTATCTATTTCACGTTGCGGGGTCTTGTAGGAAACGAAAACAGCTATGTGCTGAGCTCTTTGACACAATAGAGACGCACGGGAGCGTTCAAAGGGCGTCTCTACCACGTACAGTCGCGCTCACAATGACCTACACCGCTCATTAGTAGTCACCGCCAATATTCACCCGGGGTAAAGACCAAGTACACATTAGGAGCATATCGTCCTAATGAATCCGGCCTGATCTTAACGTATACGTCCATTGTAATTGTTTTGTCGATATAATCATCTGCATACTAATGAGCGGTGTAGGTCATATTGAGCGGGACTGTACGTCAATGCTGTTTTTAAAGAAAAGATTTTTTACCTCTACCCCCGAAGGGTTTTTTTGCGACCGTTGGTGTCACCAGAAAACTCCAGCGAACAAGTAAACCGCTGGGAATCAAACCTTGAACTAATAGACTAACAAAGCGAGAGCCCGTTGTCTTACCGATTGAGCTACGATCCCACGCGAAGAACGGGAAGACAGTTGGTGCACTCACCAAGCACATCTACGGGTTTAACCCTGCGTTCTAGCTGAATGCCACGTGAAAGCGTCACACGACCACGCACGCCCGTCTAGCGGCCCTGTGTGCACCTTGCTCATGTGCTAAGAGTTATAAAAATTAAAAGAAGCTCACACCAATGCGTGGCATCTCACTTCTAGTACGCCATTGTGCTAAAGCCTGCGGCCTCCAGTGTTCACGTAAAAGATCACACCTCCTTGTCGTTCGCCCTTACGCCAAATCAAGGAATACATTCAAATACTCCTTGATGACCAGGCCATCACTCCAAGCTCCAGAATCAAGATCCTGGGCCTACATCTCGAGGCTAACACCAAGAGTGACGCCTCCTTGCAGCGCCTCAAAAACAGCATAATCAAATTATACACATGATCAGGCGAGTTGCCACCAGGAAGCGAGGCCTAAAGGAATCCAGTACCTTTCGAATTATTGAAGCTTTTGTCCTCTCGAGAGTCACTTAAGTCAACCCTAAGTCTTCTTCTCCACAAGGAAGACATAGAGATGCTTTATATATAGATTAGAAAGGAGGTCGAGCAGGCCATTGGTCTTCTCATGAGTGCGTCAACACAGAGGCTGCTTAGCATGGGGCTCCACAACACGGTGGAAGAGCTGATAGAACGTCATGTTTCTAACCAGAAGGTCCGAATCAGAACTGCGGTGGGTAACCGCATGCTTCACGACATTGGCTGGGCAGCCAAGAATGTCACTCCGCTTGAAGTACTCCCAGAGTCTTGGCGACTTAAACAAAAGATGCTTGCTTTGCTTAGAAATATGAACCCCTCACATAACGAGGGTCACCGAAAAGCACAGGCTCAAGCACTAAACACCACCCTCGGTGGGGATCATGCAGTTAGCTACACAGACGCCTCCAAACATAGAGGGCAGCAATACGCCATAATCGTGGTTACCTCGCTTAGGACCCAAGAAATGACGGCAGCAGAAGAGGCAGCCATCACCTTGGCTCTCCCTCAACCAGTGGTTAGGAGGGTAGTCACCGATTCCCAGCAAGCCTACTGGAAATCCAGTAGGGTTGGTTGTCCTCACCTGCACCGCGCGTGCCAAAAAACCAAAAAACCACTCCCCAAATGGTTCTATTCAGCTCATCTGGATGCCCCCTCACGCTTCAATTGAGGACAACAAATACGCCCACCCAACAAGCCTGCGCTTTTACCTCTCGTGCAATGGAACAGCACGAGGACACTCACCCGCTTGTCACGTTCAGAGAGATAACCCAGCATTATCGCCTTCTGAGACAGACCATACCTTCGCCTTACCCTGACCTTTCGAGAGAACAACAAACTACCCTACGGCTCATACAATCCGGGCTCCTTCCCACAGCCTACGCGTCTTCACTTATTGTACCCGAATCGCTACGACGCTGAATTTAAATTTTGCCCAGAAGTAGGAACACTCCGCCCCGTATTCGGGGTGTGCGACTTTAGCCCTAGAGCACCCTCCTCTCGTTCCGTCAACTACCTAACAAGAGCAATGGGGGATGCTGCGGTCCAGGCCCTCTCTACCTACCCAGCTTCAGCGGGTGGACAGAGCACAGGCCGCGCGAACAGCATATGGGCCCCACAGAAGAAGGAAACACTTCCCAGGTCTACACTCTGGGCCGTTCAGAAATCTGAACAGAAGTATTTCTTCCTCTGCCGCCTCCTTCTCTGCCACAAATCTCGTCGCCTCCTTCCGCGGCGCAGTGACGGAGAAGTCAGATCGTCTATCACCAGGTTGCAGCTTCATTTTATAAAAAAAAGTTTCCATTCTTGTGCTACACCAATACAACTCAACCACACATCGTTCATGCATTATGCATTGATTTACCTTACCAAGAATGTCTCTTTGAAGTTATAAATGGTGTGATAAGTGCATTTCACTTCTTGCTGGTTTTACTATTTGTAGAGCGATGTGAATGAATTTAAGTGACGTCGCATGGGTAATCGTTAAGGGTGTCGTTTACAGCTTTGCTTGCCACCACTTTAACTAGGTTGATTTTGAGCGATTTTTTGTTCATCTCCGCTTTGTACAATCGTTACTTTTACTCGGCATTGCCATTTTCACACTCGCCTTATCCCCTCTTAATTTGCTCGAACACGTCTGCCTTACATCACGTACCCCCTGGCTCATGGCTGGCTAGATGGACGCCCTAAATCGGAAGGTGCCACAACATAGGCGTTCCTTTTTTTATTCATTTATTTAAAATACCTCACAGGGCTGGGGGCATTGAGTAAGGGGGGGTTACATGAAAATTGCAGAAGGTGCAAGCAGCAAACTCTCGGCAGAAAAAATTGTAAAGAACTAAAAACTTCAGTGCACACATGGCAAAATCAGAGAAAAACAAGAGAAGAAAAAGGGTAATTACAATGCAGGGAAATAACGCAAAAAGTGCTACACTGTTCAGAACATACAAACATCATCAAATGAAAGGTACGTATCTCGCAATAACATTTGACGACAGAAAATTGCGAAAAAAGAATGAACATATTGGCGACAGATAGCGTGCACACGACACGCACAAAAAAAGACTGAAGGCAAGGGAAAAAACCGCAACACTTCAAACACCTTGCCCAATGAAGGAAACAAGATGATGCCAAATTATATCTGCTGTTCTGCAAGTGCTCGTGTAGAAGATGACGAACTTTTTCCTGATTATTTTCAGCAGCAATGCTGTCAGGAAGGCTATTCTATAAGTGAATGGCCACAGGAAGCACAGAAAAGTAAACAATTGTGTGGAACCATACATACGAGTAAACATTCAATTGGTTATTTATTCTCGTGGACGTGTTTCACGCGATTTTGATAGGTAATAAGGAACGAGTGCAGTTATAAACATATTTGTAGAGCAATGATAAAAGGGCGATATCGCGGCGAGGAACTACAGGCTGGAGGGAAAGATCAAGTATAATTTTTGTTACGCTGGAATGGCGGCTGTAATCACGGAAGATGAAACGGGCGGCTCTATTTTGGACCGATTCGATCATGTCGATTAGATAGTCAGGATGCGGGGACCAATTAGATGAAGCGTACTGGAGTTGTGGGCGAACAAATGTCTGATAGGCCAATTTATAAATACCCGAAGGCGAATTTCTAAGATTACGACGTAAATAGCCTAATGTCTTTGATTGTTTGTCACATATGGCTGTAATATGGGATGACCATGAGAGGTTTTCGGTTAGGTGAACGCCTAAATATTTATAGGAAATAGTGTGCAACATTTGTTTGTGATTGATATTGTAGGAAAAATGTGAGGTGTTGCCCTTACGGCTACAAGAAATTACCCTGACATTTATGCACATTTAGAGACATTAGCCAAGTGTTACACCAATGGCAAATTAGGCTGAGATCGTTAGGTATAAATTTTTAATATGGGATTTCAGGTAACGGTTCGCAATTCAAGTGAGAGCACGCTAATTATAGTAGTTTAAATACGTTCTCAGCCCACCTCTCGCGTAAGACAGCCTACTAGGCGGGCATTTACCCTTACCCAGGTCGTACGCGTACCCAATCATACGACGCTTTCTCGCAGTCCCTTGGAAGTAGTAATAATATGGTACATAGTTGTGTAAATAGACTAATATAGGTTAATAATACATACAGGGTATATAGGCAATATAATATAACATAAGAAGGGAATATTGGTTAATATATATTATAAAATAATAAAGTTATATAGATTCATAACGTATATAGCTAATATAATCATGATATTGCGGCACTGTGAAATCACACTCCTTACGTTTATTGAGGCTATTAACCTTGCGCATCCTACTATCTCCCTCTGACATTCTTACTCTATGCACAGCATAAAGTTCTGGATGTTGCCGTCACAAGTTAGAAGGGCTGGATTCAGACTAACCTCTAAAAAAACCTACGGACACGCGCCAGTATTTGCAGTTCCACAGCAGCCATGTCCGGCATTGCAAGAGCAATACCTTAAAGGCAATCTCACCGTTTCAGGCGAATCTGCACAAGTCAAGCGGATTTCGATTCTAACCGCAGAGAACCTAAAATCGCTGTCTTGAATCACAAATACTCAGAGCAGGTGATGGATTACGCGATTACACGAGCTAAATCAGTTGAACCGTACTGAAATTCCCCGTAAAATAAAGAAAACCCACTCAACAAACGCTCCTCGTTTTGAACAATTCGGCCTCCTCTCCGAAAGTTGCATCCGTACTAAGGAAATATCACAATATTGTTGTTCAAAGGGAAGGCCTCAAAAGAATATTTCCCGAGCCGCCACGAGTTGTTAATAGATGTAGCGAAAAATTTCGGCGACATTCTCACCAAATCCGGCAATAGCCGACCACAGATTATGGTATCTCGCGGTGGAAGCCGCAGATGAACGACGAAGCTACCACTGTCGTAGACGGTCACAACACAAAACTGAACTTTTATTCGGAGACATGCATATATATACACACGTCACCTGGCGGCAAATAAAGACAACAAACGGAATCAAAACCGAAACTGAAACACTACATATTCTCCTCCTTAAAAGAACAATGTTAGTAATTGTTAGTCGATTAGTGTTAGTACGAAAATACACAATATTTACAAATATTTACAAGCACACATGGCACGTGCGCTTGACAATAATGACTGATGCACAACTATGTTGCATACATTTGGCGACTGCTACATAACGAACCAATTCAGGAACCGAAAAACAATTGCAGAGCCACTGAAACGTCTCCACAAAGTCCAGGTAGCACTCACGTTGTGTCACTGTACCAGTCTGCACGTAAACACAACAGCTAACATGGTCCCGGTATCGATCCGGAGGTCTTCTGTTCCTCGGTGGCTGGGCCAGACGTTGAGGTACCGGGTGCTTCGCCGCAGCTGGCGCTGAAGCTTGTAGCGTGGGCGTAGCTGGTGACGCTTCGGACTGCGCTATTGAGGAGCGATCCTAGGGTGGCTCAGGCGCCGAAGGCGGGGTAGCAGGTTCGAAGGCAGCGTTATGATGTGGATTACACGCGGCTGATGGCGCAGGTACCTTAGATAACCTCGAAGCGTTTCAAGTTCGTCCGTCGCGAAGCCGGAACGTTAATGGGCCTTGTTGCTCGACAACCTTCTGTGGGTGGGTAAACGAGAGGTCGCCCTTAGCGGATATTCCGGGTTTCGTCATTCGCACAAAATCACCAACTGACACTGTTATCTTCTTCGCGGTCCTGCGACGGTCTGTTTACTTTTTGCTGTACAGTTGTTGGCTCTTCACGCGTTGGCGTAGACGATAGAGTTCGGAAGCAGGATCGCTGAAGAAGGTTGGTGATGGGTGGCCCACAACGTCAAGGCGTGTTGTCGGTAGCCGCCCGTGTAGGAGAACGGATGGTGCAACCCTCGTAGTGGCATGTGGCGTGCAGCGATATATAGCCAAGTAGGCTGTTAACGCTGACGAAGCCGACGCTGCTGTAACATTGCAACCTGCATGAAATCCTTGAAGACACGGTTGAACCGCTCTACAAGTCTTTTTTTCCAAGGACGATTATGGACTGGAACGTTCTTTCGTACGAAGTGGTAAATGCGTCATCCTTGGATTCTTTTTTGGCTGCGCTAGATTCTAATCCTTGAACACAGAACTCAACCTGCATGTCTTATTTGAAACCCGACAACTGCTTAACTCTGGTATCGCACATCTGAGTGTCGCAGAACCATTCAATATTATCTATTCCGACTTGTTGGCTGTTGTCTCTGCTGTTTTTTTCTAAGCCGGTATATCCCCTCCACATGTATGTTTTGTGTTGACGCCATTGAAAGCAGTTATGACCTAGATATGGCTTTATTGCCTTTTTCTGTTATTTTCTGTACTACGCCACTCGTACACTTTTTTGCAGTGTGTACTTTGTCATTTATATGCCAAATCGTACTGTTACGAACTTGATCCTCATACATTACACAATTCAGTTATATTTGTTTGTTTCTTTTTTTATTGTTCTTTGAATACTCAGCATATTTGTTTTATATATCTCAGTTATCTCTTATTCCTCCTCTGTGCTCGCAGTTTGCAAAATCCATTTCACTGTTTTGTACACTCCTGCCTTGGCGTCTAAAAGGCTTCTGGCAGTATTGACCAAATAAATAAATAAATAAATAAATAAATAAGTCCGTTTGCTTTTAGGGTAGCAAACGGAAGAGTGCACGAGGCGGATCGCGGGATCATTGTGAACTTTTGTGAACTCCACAGAGGCGAACTGGGGCTCATTGTCGCATACTATCACGTCCGTGTAACCCTTGTGGCGGATCAAGCAAGGAAAGCAGGACCCAGACGTCCGGTTCTCGTGGTGGTCACGGAACACTCAAGCTCGAGCACGCGAGCGTGGCCGATCTTCATCTTCTGATCGTGCCACGCCCCCTGCCTTCGCTTGTCTCAACCACCCATTCCACCTTTATTTTCTACACACTCCCCGGCCCGCCAAGAAGTCTAAGGGTTGGCTTCAAGGAAGTAGAGCCGTTGAATGGGCCGCCTGATTTCTTGACCAGTTGACAGGCGGAGTACACAGGAGCGGGCGATTCCGTCGCGTCCGGGTAGCAACTTGGCCACACGGCCGAGTCTCCAAAACATTGGGGCGTATCCTTCATCGTGCACTACAACCACGTCTCCGACTGCGAGTTGGTGTAACGGATGTGAAGGCGCTTCGTGAGCGGACCGCAGAAGCAGCAGGTATTCATTCCGCCATCTTTGCCATAGGCGATTTGTGAAGTTCTGTCGCTGCCTCCAGCGGCGTGTCAACTCGGAGCTTGTCGACGATGGCTCGAATGGCCCGAGGTTCTGGGGGAGGCACGTGTTCGGCTTGCCGACCCAAAAGTGAGCCGGTGTTATGGGATAATGTCCGTCGGCATCCGTGGTCAGGTACGTCAAGGGCCGGCTGTTGATAACCACCTCCACTTCACACAACGTGGTTGCCAGTTCCTCAGCTGTCAGAGAGTTGCGCCCAAGGCTAGGTCTCAGCGTCTCTTTCGTTATCCGAATCACTCGTTCCCACCAACCGCCCCACCACGGTGCCTTCTCTACGTTGAATTTCCAAACAATGTGCGGTCCGCTGCAGAAATCTTGGAGTGTGGCATCGGTGAGTGAGTGGAAGGACTTCGCACAGTGTTTAAAAGCGAGGGCGTTATCGGAGTATACCGTGGCAGGTATTCCGCGGCGAGCAATGAAGCGCCTGAAGGCGAGCAAGAAACTTGACGCTGTCATCCCCGTCGTCAATTCCAGGTGTAGAGCCCGCGTGACGCCGCACGAGAATACGGCGACGTATGTTTTGACTTTGGAAGGGTCGTTGGTACGGCAGTACAGAGGACCGCAGAAGTCGACGCCCACAATAGAAAACGGGCTTGTTTCCGTTATGCGGTTACGCGGTAATGGTGCCGTCGGTGCTTTCTCCGGTGTCAGCCTGCGCCTTCGGCACGGCAAGCACTGGTGGAGGGCTTTCTTCACTGTCTGGCGTCCTCGAATGATCCAATATCGCTGGCGGATCTCTGTGAGCGTGGCTTCTTTTCCAGCATGCAACAGGCGCTCGTGGGTTGCCAGAACAAGCAGCCGGGTTAAGTCGTTCTTTCCGGGCAGAATGATCGGATGTCGCACTTCGAAAGGAGATTGTAAGCAGTGTAGTCGTCCCCCCACGCGGATAACGCCAGCGGAGTCCAAAAAGGGCTGTAGACGAAGCAGTCGGGAAGTCCCCACCCCAAGCTGGCTGTTCGATAGAGCTTCCCGGTCTTGGGGGAATGCTTCCTGCTGTACCTGGAGAATCCAGTACAGTTCAGCTTCTTGGACTTCGTTAGCAACCAGTGGCCCGGTCATCGATGGCCGTTGCGGTAAAGCGTTGTTTACGAAGCGTCGAACCCAGGCCGTCACTCTAAGTAGCCGTGAGTAGCGGCTGTAATCTGAAATTTGGCATAGTGGTTCCGGTGGCGAAGACCCCACCGGGCAAGATGACCCCAAGGCTGTTGACAGGTCGACGAAGTCAGCGACTTCCTGGGGCTGGTTCAATGGCCACAGGTTTTCTGTGTGGATGATCCATGAAGGTCCTTGCCACCAAAGCTCTGAGGTTCTGAGGACTGTTCCACTTTTTCCGCGTGTGATGAGGTCGGCAGGATTGTCCTTGCTGCTGCCATGCCCCCATCTGCATCCCTTGGTCAGGCGCTGGATCTCTTCGACGCGATTTCGGACGAAGAGTGGCCACCGGCTAGGTTCCCCGCATATCCAGTGCAGGGCAATCTGCGCGTCCGACCAGAAGAACGCACGTGTGGCTGATAGGCCAGGAACTCGCATTAGGTAGTTGTAAAGGCGCGCTGCGATGAGGCAGGCAAGGAGCTCAAGGTGAGGCAACGTCGTCGCCTTGATAGGGGCCACACGACCTTTGCTGATCAGCAGATTTGCCTCAAACGGGTCACCATGCGCGGAGCGTCGGCGGACGTAGACAGCTGTGCCATATGCTCGCGGGGTAGCGTCCGCGAAGTGGATTTCTATGGACTGCTCCGGGTAACCTTGGTCGTCTGATACGTTTCGTGGCAAACAAAGGTGTTGCAGCTCGGTTAATTCAGAGCACCATGCGTTACAGGTGGTGAGTTGCTCACGTCGTAGAGGACTGTCCCATGGGTGTCGCATCTTCCATAAATCTTGAAATATATCCTTTGCCGTACCGTGAATGGCGCCAAGAAGCCTAGGGGATCGTAGATTCTTGCAAATGTTTGTAGCAGGGTTCGCTTGGTGGTGGGCTTTGTGTTGATAAACGCGGTCACGTTTCCTGTGCTGATGAGCCGCGTGTCGTCAATGCGGTTCCCACTCACCCCGAGAACTTTCATTGTGGTGGCGTCGCCACCTTCATCCTCCAATGCGAGCTTATCTCTTATGAACAAGTCCCGCAGGGAAGAGATGTTGGAAGCCCATTTTCGGAGCTCCATTCCGGCTTCGGCCATTACAGCCCTTGCTTCCGAATATATCTGATGAGCTCGGTCGACGTTGTCCATGCCAATGATGAGGTCGTCGACATAGAAAGACTATCGCAAGATGGCCAAAAGGGTCATGGTTTGGGCCTGTTGGTGATGCATAATGGAAACTGAAAGCGCAAAATAGACACGTCCTGTTGTCCCCTTTCTTTGTCCGTGTCTATTTTGCGCTTTCAGTTTCCATTACGCAAGATGGCGGCGGTGTCCGGAAACTTTTGTGAGACTTGCAGATGATGGTGCAAAGTGGCGGCGAGCAAAAAGGGACTCGATCTCGCACCAAAAGGAACCCGTGTCATTCGCCACTTCACTACTGGAGGAAAGGGCTCCTTCGGTGTAGGAAGGCGCTCGGCCCACAAAAAACGTAGCGCGTCCCTGTCCTGTTCCCGAACAATCATCTGGAGGTAGGCCTTCTTTATATCTGCCACCATGACCACGGGATAGCACCTGAATTTAAGAATGAGCCTTAACAGGTCCGCATCCCACTTGGGCCCCTTACAGAGAATGCTGTTCAGCGAAGGTTGCCCCGAAACATGTTACGAGGCATCGAAGACCACCCTTAGCTTGGTTGTGACGGCGTCCCGACGAACCACACCGTGATGCGGCATGTAGTACCTGGTTGTCGAGCATTGGTCGCCGTCATGCTCGGGAACTCATTCGGCACGGCCGTCGGTGAAATACGTCCGGATTGCGTTGTCGTACTGGGACAGCAGCTCAGGCTGACCACGAAAGCGCCGCATCTGCACACGCAACCGCTGTTCTGCGAGCCTATAGTTGTCAGCGCTGGCGTCCAGCCCTGGCTCCTGGATCATGAGTGGAACCTCGTACCGCGCGCCATTCTTCCTCACGTCGCTCTCGAGTTGCTCTACGGCCGGGCGGTCCAGCACTGACGCATCAGGTCTTTCTTTGATCCCGATAGCATCCAGTCGCCACAGTGACGATAACACGTTATCTGCCGCTGCGTCATCCAGCGAGGGCTCCATGAGGGCCAGGAATAAAGCACCAGATGATCCCGAAGTCCAGCCAGTTTCGTCGGAGTGTGCACCCTGGAGAGTCCAGCCGAACATTGTTTCGATGGCGGTCAGGTGCGGAGTCACCCGTGAAATGTTCCCCGAGGTAACTTTCCAGTAGAAATCTGACCCAATTAGGATGCTGATGTGGTCATCCATGTAAGCCGACGCGGGCGAAGTGTCAGCGGCGAAAAGACCATGGTCGTGCATCAGTCTAAGCGTGTCATCGGTGATTTGGGGACTCGTAACGACGCAGATACTTGGGACCTCAAGGGCGTCGATGACCACCTGCTTGCCATTGTTCTCGCTGGCCACCGTGACTGACACACGAGGACACTTCTCAGCTGCTGCATGGTGGCTCTTGCCGAATGTGACCAGCTTGAGGTCCTCAACGCCTTCAACGGAGTAGCCCAGAGCGCGCGAAACGTCACGCCCAATGAACGTCCGCTGGCTGCCCGTGTGTAGCAGAACCCTCACCAGAAGCTGACCGTTGGGACCCGTCGCCTATGCGCGGCAAGTCTGCAGGTAGACCGGAGTGGGCCGTGTGGTTCTAGTTGACGCTGTAACCACCGACGATGCCGCATGAGACGGTTTGGGCACTGTGGGCGGGCCCCCTTGACCAGCCGAGTGGGACGACCTGGTAACGTGCACGGAACCTGGCTGAGCCACGTCGCAGACTGACATTAGATGCCGGCGTGAACAGCGGCTGCAGGACAACGTTCTAGCATTCTGGCAAGCACGTGCAATGTGATTCTGCTTGCAGCACCGGAAGCAATGTCTTCCTGCTTGCAGTCGCCGTCGCTTCTCCTCTGGTGGCACATTCGCGGTGCATTGCGCGATCCCATGGCCTCGCCCGTCACAAAGGGGGCAACAGTCACCACGAGGAGGCGGCGATGACTCCGCATGTAGTGCTGCGGCTGACGGTGGAGAAAACTCCTCATGCGGTGTCGGCCGGGGTGCTGGAGGGCGTCGAACCTGAGGACCGGTGCTGTCCACGTACCCTTCTTCCCGAATTTCCACCTGAATACCGAGAAAATCCAAGATCTCCTGAAGTTGCTTGGCATCCCCGTTCACCTCATTCGCGGCTGATTCCTTCATCCGTTGCCGGTAAAGAAGAGCGATGTCATGCGGCAACGCCTTCAGCAGGACCCGGTGGATTATGACGGCGTACCGGTCGGGCGCGATGCCTAGTGCCTCCAAAGCGTTTAGGCGAAAGCTGATGTCGTCATGCAAGCGCCGCAGCCCCGCGACATCCGCAGAGGTCTTCACTGGAGTTATGGCGAGGAGGGCATCGACATGATCCGCCATCAATAGGTCTCTGCGACCAAAACGGTCTGTAAGGATCTTGATCGCAGTGTCGTATCCATCCTCCGCAAGCCTGATGCCTTCAATCGCGGTCTTAGTGGGGCCGGTGATGTACGAGCGGAGGTACTTGAATTTATCGATTTTTGTCAAGTGTTGGTTTGCATGGATGGTAGCGTCGAATTGTTCCCAGAACCCCTGCCAATCGCGACGGTCCCCAGAGAATGGTGCAATCTGCAGCTTGGGGAGGGCGACGCGGGGAACTGGCACTGCGGGAGGAGCCGTGGATTCGCTCCCCCTTCGATCTTGCGTATGTCCACCAGCAGCGGAACTCGAGGGACCGGAGACGGCAGAAGGCGATGATCGGGCGATGTGCACGCGGGCCCGAATTTCGCAAATGCTGTGCTCGTAGTCCCATCCTGTGGCGTAGTCCGCCTGAAAGGCCTCGTCCGAGAGTTGATCCTGGATCTTGGCGTCCAGGGCGCGCAGCTCTGTCTGTTTCTCAGTAAGTAGGGTGACGTAGCCCTGCATTCGGGTCTCGGGGGCAGCGGGATGCTCGAGGAGAGCGTCAAGCGCGGCGATCGCCTTCGTGATGGCGGCGCGCAGGGACCCCCGAACTCGGCGTTCGTGCTCCATGAAGGAAGGAACCGGGAGCCTGGGAGGGTTTTCGGCACCAGCGTGTGGCGGATCAAGCAAGGAAAGCAGGACCCAGACGTCCGGTTCTCGTGGTGTTCACGGAACACTCAAGCTCGAGCACGCGAGCGTGACCGATCTTCATCTTCTGATCGTGCCACGCCCCCTGCCTTCGCTTGCCTCAACCACCCATTAAACCTTTATTTTCTACAACCCTCACGGGAGAACACCGAAAGCAAAAATTTTATGACGGTGCGGGATGAGACTTCACTGCAGAATTGAACTTCTGGCCATTAGGAAAAGTAGTCGATGATTCTAACGGCGTATCTGCAGTCGTGGGGTGCTCTCTGCAGGGGGCCGACGATGCCAACGGCCAGCTTCTTCCATGGGCGTTCTGGCAAGGGTTACTGGCTGCAAGGGAGTAGCAACAGTCGTCGCACTTTTGTCAGCCATCTGACATATTCTGCAGTTCTGGATGAAAGGTTTCACCTGTCTATCCATGCCTGGCCAACAGAATCGTGCTTTTAGTCGAGCGTTTGTCCCAACTATACCCGGGTGAGCTTCGTGGGCAGCAGCGATTACTTTCGGGGTGAGAGACAAAGGAACGACGATTCGTTCTCCGCGCAGGAGCAAGTTGTCAACGACCGAGAATTCTCCGTGCACCAAGAAGAAAGGCTAAAGTTCACTTGAGAGCGTCTTATGTGCCGGCCAAGATGTAGCGACATAACTCGCGACTTTCTACAACAGGCAGTCTTCACGAACGGCCTGTTGAAACTGCTCCTTGGTGAGGCAAGGTAATTCAACAAAGGACACATTCTCCTCCACTGAAGCATCTTCTTGCGGAGACATAACTAGAAGGCGGGAGAGGGCGTCCGTCACCTGGTTTTCGAATCCTTTCCGATACTCTACAGTATAGTTGTACCGAAGCAGCCGTACCTACCAGCGTGCGATGCGAAGGGGGTGGCGGACAGTGACTTGCGAAGAGAGAAGAGAGAGCAAGGCTTGGTGGTCTGTGCGCAACGTGAAATGCCGTCCCCACAAGTCCGTATGCCAGTGCTCACATGCCCAAACACCCGCAAGCGCTTCACGTTCTCCAACTCCGTATTTCCTCTCCGCAGGTGAAAGCGTTCGCGAATCAAAGGAAACCGTTCGCCACCTGTGGCCACCGACCTGCTGGAGAACAGCACCCAGTCCGCAGTCGGACGCATTAGTGGACACTACAACCGTAAGTGACGCATCGAACATCTGCAGAACTTGGCTAGACGAGAGCAGCGACTTTATTTTGGGGAAACTGGCGTCTATCGCATCAGTGCGAATGAATGGTTGGTTCTTTCGGAGAAGAGCTCGCACAGGTTCTACCACATCAGCAAGACTGGGAACAAACTTGCCGTAATACTCGACCAGACGAAGAAAGGAACGGAGACTAGTCACATCAGTTGGCGCAGGAGTATTTATAATGGAAGCAATTTTTTCCGGCAGTGGAGAAATGCGTTGCGCTGTGATCTTGTGTTCCAAGAAGAAAAGTTCCTGTACGCCAAATACGCACTTGTCGTTTAACTTGTGCCCGGCTTCCTAAATACGCCCTAGTACAGCGATCAGGCTGCTCAAGTGTTCCTCTTCGTTTTTCCCGAACACAACAATATCATCGATACAAAAGAGAACACCAGAGCATCCTTGAAGGATTTTAGACATCATTGGTTTGAATGCAGTGGGGGCGGACGCCAAGCCGAAGCACACGCGCTTAAAGCAAAAGAGGCCATCGTAAGGAATGAAAGCGGTCAAATCACGGCTTTCAGGATGGAAGCAACAAAAGCTTGATGTGGGCGAGTTGGCACATACTGCTAAAAATTAATCGGCGCTAAAACAGGGACGAGGAGAACACGTAACTCACAACACGGTGCCGAACTTCCAACTAGAATTTATTGAAAAAAAGATCCTGCTTATATACACAAAACTAAAAACTAAAAGCAATTGTGACGTGAAAATGCATCACGTTTTTAAAAAAGCCACTTTTTGATCAGTCAGCGGTAAGGACGGAGTACTAACGCAGTTGTCCCCTGCCTGTCTAATAAAAATAGCTTCCAGGATTTCGCACTCAAGCCTTCCTCTTGCTTTCCGCAAGAACTTTCTCCTATCTAGCACGGCGCTACACATGCATATTTTGCAGGGATCACATAGGTGACCACCAGATGTATTTTCAACTGCCCAATTGTGCTCCCTTGGCCTCTCATTGAAGCACCTTCCAGTTTGCCCAATGTACACTCTTTTGCAGCTCAGGGGAATTTCATAAACTACACCCATCCTGCACTCGGTGTAGGGAACAGCGTGGTTTTTTGCACAGGGTGTGGATTTTTTCTTCTGATTTTTGCGCATCAATGGGCTAACTTTTCACAGCTTTTCCAGGGCGCTGAAAACGACACTTACTCCGTACCTTTGCGCCATTTTTTTAATATTATGCGACACCCTGTGTTTATTCGGTATGACGTGCACCTTTTTTATTTTGCCAACCTATCTAGTTCGTCAGGGCATCTTTTTGCCTCACCTTTTGCAAAAGACCCTCACACATGCTGGAAATTAGCAAAGAAGAAAAACGGGCCCGGCTTAGCCTCAAAATTGGATCGTGGAAACTAGCTTCCACTTTGTGAACGCCCAATTTTTTCAAGGCTTCTTGAATACACGTCATCGCTACACCCCTTTTTACTAGTTTTGAGAGCGCAATATTGAAGGAAAGAAGCTGTTTTGCGCCCTCGGACTGTACTGCCAGCAAACATGCGTGCCTCCTCTGAACGAAAGCTGCAAATCAAGGAAGCGGATTTTATTTTCACATGGCAACTCACACGTAAATTTGAGAGCTTTTGCCTCCTTACTGAAGCTCTTAATCACATTTTTTACTATCAAATCTTGATGCGCTCATCCCCGATTCACTATAACAAGATAGTCGTCGACATACCTAGAAATGGTGATGTCAAGCGAACTATCTAAAGACAAGCTCACACGGCTGTCAAAGGCACGCAAAAACAAGTAGGACAAGATGGGTGCAAGGGAAGAACCAATACAAATTTCACTACGTTGAGCGTCGTGTTTGTCCTCAAAATTAACCCCCGTGGAATGCAGGTAAACATTCAAAAGTTCCAGGAAATTGTCGCTAGTAACTCCCGTCACGCCATTGAACCTTATTTCACCATAATCATCACATTTTTTGCCGCTGGACAGTGAACAGTTCGTCGTGAGGAATATTGTAGTAAAGGTCCTCCACGTCATGTCAGAAGAGATACACTCCACTCCACGTACCTTCTTCCAACTTCTGGATGACCTCGGTAGAGCTCCGGACAAGAAAAAGATCTGCCAGGCGCAGCTGTTGCAGCTGACGTTGCAAGTAGTGCACCACTTTAGACTGCCAGGTGTTTTTTTTTCCGAAACAATAACGCGGAAAGGACACTCAGGCTTATGCGTTTTTCCGGTGAAGAACAAATCTAAATGCCCCGCTTATTCCTTACTTGTGGCCTTTCTAAGTGAATCGAGATTTAGATCCGCAAGTAATTTCAGTGCCTTGGATTTCTGTTTCTTCGGATCAAATGCCACTGTCTTGAAATTCTTTTGAATGGCGCCTAGAGCTTTTTCTCGAACGTCGCCATCTGGGAGGATCACAAAGCCATCTTCTTTATCCGCTTTCACAAAGAAAAGGTCATTCTGCCGAAGAGCGCAGATCACCTTCTTAAAGGGGGTTCGCCACAGGCTTCGTACTCATGGTGCAAAGTAAGGTGTCGACAGTATCTCTTGTGGCCCTCTCGCACTCTTGGTCTTCCGCACGCTCGCCCACGTGCCGAACCATGGCTAGAAGCTCGTGCTTCTTGAGAGCAGGTTCGAAGCTGTATTTCGGACCTTTGTTACGAAAAGGGAAAACCGTTCTTCAGCGTTTATTGGCGCCGTGGAGAGAGCGACGCAAAGCCGTGCATGGTCGTTCAAGCGCAGCGTTCCGAACTCAATCACGAGCGAACGTGCCAGCACTCATCGCGAGGCGCGTTAACATCCACTTCGTTGTCAGCGTCTTTACAATCATCATCACTGTCAATGTTGGCGGCAGATTAGAAATCCGCAACATCCTCCACGCCCACCAAATGCTCACTCGCACAGATACAAAGCAGACAACATTAGTACTAGTCAAGCACATTCTCTACAGCACATTAGCTGAACTTGTCAGATCCTAGTGTGAGCGTCTTTGGAAAACACTATCATCGATTGACCATGCTCTATAAAAAGTACTGGAATTGGCTGACTACGTCCCTCGGCAGCGCTGTGGTCGCAGTTGCTTGCTGCATGGAAAGTGAACACAATTCACAACGTCCGAAAACTTCATGCTTTGTCGGCCTGTAGCCTCCCCGTCACTCTCACGTATTTCAGCGAGAGCGTTGTCGACTCCACAGTGAAAAAGTCGCATATGAGCGTTGCCAATGGAGTGGTTACAACGCTCATCTCCAGGTTCCAGTAGCCGGCGTTTCTTTTCTTGTGAGGAGCAGTTGAGATTCATTTGTTTTTCAATGTGGCCCTTCACAACTTTTTCTGCGTGGTCAGCGCTCTTGCCTTGCCTCACAGCATTATCGTAGGCTGTTACGCCGTCTTCATTTGCAGAAAGTTGTCGAGGTAACCTATGAGGTCTGGAAAGGGCATTCTTGCGGTTGTCGACCGTAGACTCTTCAAACCTGCGCAATGCATCTTCATCTGGATGGAATATCGAAGTGTTCTTTAGACCAACAGTATATACCTTCCGAAACCGCCGAAAAGAGCAAGGTCGGTCCTCATTGTCGTGCGTGTCTGTGCGGAGAACACAGACGAGGGTGCTGCCTTTGCATCTATTGCTCTCTCGCAGAGATAACGGTCCTTGTAAGGTCCATCCGAGGCTTGTGCTGACGGCGACCAAAGCAGGATTCGTTTCTTCCCACTGTACTTGGCTCGTTTTGGCACGAACTTCCAGATCTGGTCGGATCCAATTAGAAGGCTTACTCCTTGCTTGAACTCCATACCTGGAAAAGCAATGGTGTCAGCCAGAAGCTTCTCCTCGGAGATCAGGCGTTGCAAAAGCGTGTTGCCCTTTGGTGCTTCAGCCACGTCTTCACAAATGAAAGGCACGACGATGGTGTCGACCTCAGCAGACGTGCTGTCATGTTGACTGCGAAGGGTAGCTCTGACGACTTTAAACTTCTTCTTGGGACCTCTTGGGCGCCATCTTCTTCTTAAACTTCTTCTTGGGCGCCAATAAACGCTGAAGAACGGTTTTCCCTTTTCGTAACAACCTTTTTGCAGTATCTGGATTACGTCGTCTGGAAGGCTGGCGTTTCCCAAAAAGGTGACACAGCTGGGCTCAGTGTTGTACCGCTTTCTTTTCGGCAGACCAAGTCTTGCACGCTGCCACAGGAACTCACAGACTTGAACAGCAATCTTCCTGTGGTCGGGAAACGCTCGTGCGGCTATGTGATGTTCTGCTTCTTCGTGGGATAACACCCACAACCAGTCGTTGTACCTCCGCAGTTGTCTCTGCTTCTCCGCCTTTAAAATCTTGTAGACCCTTTTGACGTTGACCCACGAGGGCTCCAAACCTCCAAAGAAAACGCCAATTTCAGGTGCGACAAATCATTGCTTCTGGTAGTATGAAAGGATCCTAGAGGGACATGAGGTAACTGCGATGAGGTTTACACAGGTGATGACAGAAAATGGCTTGATTTGAAACGACAGGAAAGAGCCCAGTGTATAAGAAACCTGAAGTAACAAAAGCTTGATGTGGGCGAGTTGGTACATATGTTTGGTTTAGTGAAGCCACTTTGCTAAGAAACGCGGTGCTAGCACGAAACTATACCCGTCTATAGAGGATCGCCAACTGATGGGAGTATATTATCTACACAAAGTAATGAACAAGCATAACACTATCCTGAGGAATGAAGAATTCCAGCATATGAATAAGAGTAAGAGAGGGGGAGAAAAAGGGGAAAGCCGAAATTTTAATCCTACGAAAGACACGTTTTTCTCCCGTAATTTTTATTGATGCCCAACGATGCTGACCTAAATTTTAGACATGAGGTAGGACTCGTGACCGTTATGCATTTTAAAACTAGATTCGCGAATTGAGGCCTTCATGTTAACATGCTTGGTGTGCTAACTTGCTTTGGTAGAGGCAAACAAGGGTATTTTTTTGCATGAGAACAGTGATTGCTAAACCCCATACGGAGGGTGTTTCAGTCGCGCCGATGTATTGCTTGCCGCAGAGGGTGAATCCTAGCAGGTATGCGATCTTGGGGGAGTCACCGTTAAAGTTCCCTTTTATATTAACAGAATAGTTTGAATCTGTCCTTGTGGCGCACTGTGTGGTGGGCATTTGTTGGCATACTCTGTGGTTTGTTACAAAGGCATGCGACCGGTACACTGATCAGCTGATGCTGGATTTGGTGAGAACGTTGCCCAAATTTTCGGTGCGTTTATAAACAACCCGTGGCGGCTCGCGGAATGTGCTTTTTAAGCGTTCACTTTGAAAAAGAATGCTGTGGCGTTCCTTAGTATGGATGCAACTTTCGAGGAAGAGGCCGAATGGGTCAAAATGAGGTTTGTTTGTGGCTTGATTGATTGATTGATTAAATAATTGATTGATTGATTGATTGATTGATTGATTGATTGATTGATTGATTGATTGATTGATTGATTGATTGATTGATTGATTGATTGATTGATTGATTGATTGATTGATTGATTGATTGGCGGTTTAACGCGCCTAGACAATGGAGGAGATGAGGCGCACAGTAGTGGAGGGCTCCGGATAAATTTGACCACCTGGACATCTTTACGTGCGCCGAAATCTCGTACACAAAGGCGTTTTTGCTTTTCGCCGCCATCAGAGAAGCCGCCGCCGTGGTCGGGAATTGAGCTCGCGATCTCGTGCTCAGCAGCGCAACGCCTTTGGCACTGACACACCATGGCGGGTTGCTTGAGGACTGGGTTTCGAAGCTTTTTAGGTAGAATTTTTGTGCGGCTCAACTGGTTGGCTCTTGTAATTGCGTTGTTGTCACCTGCTCCGGGTGTGTTTGAATAAACGAGCGCGGTTTTAGGTTATCTGCAGTTAGAATCGAACTCCGGTTGGCTTATGCAGGTTCGCCTAAAACGATGAGATTTGCTATATGGTATAGCGGTCTTGGAATGCCAGAGATGGTTGCTGTGGAAGTGCAAATACTGGCGAGTGGTCGTAGGTTTCCTATAGAGACTAGTCTGAAGCCTGCCCTGAGAAACTGTGACTGTTATATCAAGAATATTATGGTGTGCGTAGAGTATGAATGAGAGAGGGAGATAGTAGGATGCCCAAGGTAAGAATATATATGTCAGAATATAACGTAAGAATATAAACGTGAGGTAAGGTAAGGCAAGGTAAGGCAAGGTAAGAATATAAACGTATGAATATATATGTGTTTGTCTGTGTGTGTATAGAAGCACAATGACAAATTAAGGGCTCGGTAAATGACATAGGAATATGAAGAGGCAGTCAAGAACGTCTAGGCCAGCAAACAGGCAGATGTGGTAAGTCATTTATTATTAGTCATACAGATGCAGATCTTTTAGAGAGAAAAACAAGCCCGCCAGGTTGGATATGAACCCACTACCTCCAAAATACGCGTCTGGTGCGATGAACACTATGCTACATGAGGGGCTGTGCTCCCCACCACTTTGAGGGACATTTATGCTAACGTAATTGTTCCCTGCGCTTGGGGGTGGTAGCCCCCAACACAGTGGAGGGCAGCACAGCCCCGCAGCTGGCGTTGTGTGAAGGCGTGGTCTTCGATATGCTGTTGACCTTTGCACAGTTTCCATTGGCGGAACCACGCGATGGTAAATGACCTCTTTGATGAACTTGCGATTCAGAAAAAGAATGCCCCTTAGTCACAATTTTGTGTTCAATATAAAATAAGCTACTTAAGTATTGCCAAATGCCGAAAAATGAAAAGCAGGCATATCACGGCACTTGATGTCACAGAAACCAATTTTTGCCCAACCGAATCTGGGTAGATTACCCCCATTTTTGCAAATGCACTACTCTTGAAAGACTACAAAGGACCCTGCTTATCTGATCCGTTGCTATTCAAAAAGTGCAAACGGTCAGTGGTGCCAGTAACACGAATGATATCCTGAATTCCCACCTACGATCGTCCTTTAATTCTGCCATGTGCTTTAAAATCGCTGTTTATAGAAATAACCGAATTGTCCGAATTTTGCTGGTGAGTGAATTTCGATTTCTTTTTGGAATAATTATAAAACAGGGAACCCTGTCTATGAGTTATTAGGTAAATAATGCATACGCTTGGGCAGTTTACTCTAGAAGTCTTGAATTTCCCTATCTAATAAGTGTCAATTACTTCTTTACAACCAAGCACTGTATTATGTCCTGTGTTAAGTGGTACCCATCCGTGCGCGATGTGAGCTACGTGGAGGCAGCCAGGTTGAGTGGCTTTTCCTCCACCTCATTATATTAAAAAGAGCATATAATAGAGCAAAATAATTACGGCAAATATACTATTGATGCTCATTTTACTCTTCTTAGCGGGTTATCGGCACCATTTTAAGGTTAGCTAATTCATGTACTCTATTCATTACAGACCACCCAGTTCAAGTAAGAGCAGCCGAACTGCTGTTCTCCAACAGAAATACTGAAGCTTAGCGTCTTTACGCCTATAGGACCAAACCCCTAAATTATGGGCTTTATATCGACGATACTTTTCTTCTCCAAAAGCGATAGTTTATTTACACATTTCCTGTCTATGTGAACATATAATTCTACAATTTGACAAATTGCCTTGCCGCACACCTAAAATGCTTTTTTTTAGCGGACAGACGTCTAGGTTTTAAAGAAGCACTAGCCCTAACAGAAATATTGCACAAGATTCACTTGAGCCCTGATGCTTTAAAAACAATCTTAGAGAGTTCCTTCTGGTTTAAATACAATCCTGCTTTTGTTCGTAATTATGAGTTACATTCCTCTTTGCTTGTGCCGTTATTTTATTTACGTCACTTCACAGTGTGTAACGTTTTGTAGATATACTAGGCTTACTGTTGAGTGATAGATTAACTTCACTTGTCTTTTCACTGTTATGATGGGATGTCACGCCCATTTGCGGCTTTCACAAAATTGTTTTTGTATTCATAATCGAGGGTGTCCTTAAAGTCCGTTGACTATGGGACTCTCGTCTGTATAATAGTATGTTTGTATTCTTTTTATAAAATAAACTATGACTTTCCCTTTAAAAGCCCCCAGATCAGTGCCAGCTTTACGCTGCTTCCATTGAATAATGTTTCACTTAGCGTACAATAGCTACCCAGTAGTGGTGTTGATTGCTTTGGAGAGGAATACAAATTTTAAGACCATTTATTTGTTTTTGCTACACAAACATTTTTCATGTGATGTGAAACATACGTTAGGGGAATAGGCCTACCTAAGATGGAATCGCGCACATGAGGTAAAAAATGGCCAGAGAGCTTTGCTACCATCCCTGCATTTTTATTGTCCAGCTGGAACATATAAAAAATGAATAAAATGAAATAAATGCTAAAATAATAATTTATTCATGATAGGCAGCAAAAAAACCTATTTGTTCGTCTTGTACAGTGTGTTTAATAAAGGCTGATATCTATATCGGTTTACACAGGTCATATGTTTCGTTCGCATTTATATGCGCCTTATGTCTACCGATTTGTAAGAATTTTGCAGTCCTGTGGCACCAAAAGCTTCGATTGCAAATATTTTTTGCTAACAAAAAATAAAAACTGCATTCTGCGTAGAATAGTCACAAAAGGTTTATATACCAGTAACAATTTAAAAGGGGGCTCACTACCTTGAACGTGTAAATGCAAAAAGCAGGTGGTTGAGCCTCACTTTTCTTTAAAATGCAAGCCAGAATGACACCCATTCGCTTTACTGTGGCTTTATTCGAAATAAAAATTAGGTATTCTTTTTTTCTGGAAGCCGTTTTTCAATCCCATAGCACTACATTACTCATGCAACTTCATTAGTGCTACACATAATATAATACCGCGATTATTACCAGTTAAGCGAAGCATGTGCGGAAAAACACTTTCTCGCTATAAAACAGAGACAACAAACCTCTGAACCCGTTTTGTACTCACACATTTCATTTTTGTCCGGGGAGTAGAAGGCATTTACTACAGTTGGTCCAACAAGCCATCTATAATGCAGAGAACAATGAGCTCAGTCTTCTAAGCTGGGCAGATCACGTCATACCAAAGAGTGAGTCGAGTTTAAGCTTGCAGGTGTTGCCACAAAGTATTTTCGGGAAACAGCTGGTGGTTTCAATTTTAGTTGTGAAACAACATTTAATTTTGAAATCGAAGGAAACTCAAGCCCATTTTTCCTGGTTGATTTATGACCTGTTAAATATGGCAAGTGATTTTTTATAAATCCCCACATCTTTAGTGCAAAATTTTGTACCTACGATGCGTTTAACACTAGACAGACAGACCGACAGACAGACAATGAACTTTATTGAAAGTCCAGAGAGGCACCGCCGTTCAGGGCGCCACCGTGGCGGGCCGCTCCCACGTGTGGGCTGGTGAGGCTTGGCCTCACCGCCGCGTCGTGGGCCCTCTGGACGGCACCTAGCTGGAGCAGTAGATCGGGCGCTCCATGTCAGAGCACCACTCTTCCTCAGTTATGCGTTGAGAGGGCCGAAATGAGGGACAACGCCAGAGCATGTGATCTAAATTGCTAGGTTGGCCACAATCCGAGCAGTCCGGTCCAAAAGTTTTCGTGTAAGAGCTAAGAGTGGATGGGCTAGGATAAGACCTGGTCTGCAACAGTCGGAGCGTGGCTGCCTGCAGCCCGGAGAGTTTGTTGTGCGGAAGAGGAAACATTCACCTTTGCAGCTCTTAGCGCTGAATAACCTCGTTGAACGTGAATTAAGTGCCTCTGAAGTCCTCCCAAGCAATCCCCTTGGAACGGGCTCCATCGGGCCCGGGGCGGTGTATTATCTCGAGCGCACGGGTGTGGGCGACCACGTTGAGCTTAGTTACACAGGACAAGTGGGACCCTAGGTGAACGGAAGCCAGGTGATGGTGTGTAACGAAGTGACCTTATTTCCTAGAACGCGAGTGATTTGGCCCGAACCGGAACCTGATTCAAACGCCCTAACGGCCACGGGGGAATGGGTGTAGATTCGATTCCGGCTGTCGTCAACAAAAGCAAGAGGCACCGGGTCCTGCTCGGCTCTAGTGGGGTGCATTCCTGAAAGGCTAAGAGATGAGAACTGTGCCACTGTGACCCACCATGACTGCCGAGAATTTTGGCGAAAGGCCGTAGTACGCGGCGTCCACAAAGCACGCTAAGTGCGGGTCGTCGCGAATTTCTTTAGTAGGGCCTCGCCTGTAGCCCTTAGCCTTCCCGCATTGCGCTGCGTGTGCACGTTGCGGGTTAACAGGGAGATAGTTATAGCGGCTGTCTTCTCCTTAGTAAGGTGAACGTTTCGCTCCTCCTCTAGGAATGGATTACGGCCCAGAACCGCCGAGACCTCTGGGCCAGCGGGCGAAGATGACAACCTCGCAATCTGAGTCGTGTACTGCGCTTCCATGATTTCCTCTAAAGTGTTGTTAATCCCGAGCTGCATGAGCCTTTCTGTGCCTGCATTTGTCGGGATGCCCAGCACACGCTTGATGCTTTTACAAATTAGTCTTAGCCTTCTCGTGATACTGCCAGCAGTGCATGGCTGCCACGTGCGTGATGTGGCTCATCAAGAAGGCAAGGAAATGCTTCAAGAGATTGTTCTTCTTGATAACTCCTCGACTGTTTCAGACCCGAGTAATTACGGGATCATGCTATCCGTCTTAGCAGTGATTTTGGCGATGGTTTTCCTGTTAAAACTGTGCGACTCGATGAGCATACCGAGAACCCGGACAACCTCAACTCTAGGAATAGGGTGTCCCTCACTTGTGCGGAGAGCAAGGTTTACCTCTCACAGTTGGATGGAGCCCTTGGGAAGAATTCAAAAGTGATTTCATAGTGCTTCTTTTATGTTATTTTTTGGAGTACCTTGTGCTTACGTGGTTTTTGCTGTTTGCGCACGTTGACCCATTTTGAACCGGTCTCATTTTTTATGAAATACGTCAAATCTAAGGCATCTCTAATAGAATATGTTTCTAAAAAGTTACCCTGAAACTGATATTGTGAACGCGCTTTTTGTTTTCAAAATTTGCCTCATGACCATCTGGTAACCCTGGCCTGTTAGGGTATAGCGAAAATCATAAAACAACAAATTTTATTTCAGGCCTTGAAATATCGCAAAACACATAATTAGGAATGTGGTGTTAACTTATGTAGTGTGGTAAGGTATGAAGCACGGATCGCACATGCTGACGTCACATTTTGTGCACTGTGTGCACACCAAATTGATGCAGTTGTCTCCAGCGCACCTGCGCCTAGTGTCGATAGGCACAGTTCCAATGAAGTGGACTGTTTGGTCAAACCGTGTCACCAAGCAACATTGTTCTTCGACGACCGGGTCCTTTTGGCCTGTTATTCCCTGAGCTGACCAACGATCAGGAGCGCTTCTGGCGACTCCTGCAGACGCACTCTTTGGCCTGCCGAGCACTTCTGCACCGAATTCACCCCTCGCAATTCCCATCGCCAAATTGTCCACTCTGCGGGGACCTAGCCACGTTGGTTCATTCCATGTGGGCCTGTCCTCAAGACCCCTTTCCACCCGTAGTTAATGAAGAGCAGTGGGAGGGAGCGCTGGGCAGCTCGGACCCAGAGGTCCAGATACTTCTGGTCACCCGTGCTGCCAACGTCGCTGCCGGCCTCAAACCGGCGGCCACACCGCTTCCGTAAACCAGCCTAAGGCTCAATAAAGTGATTCCTCCTCCTCCTCCATGTGGGGAGGTAGCTTTGCCCTCGGAATTTAGGTTCAGGGACTTTAGATCCGGTGCTGCGCATAAGCGCTCAACCGTTGCTTTTGGGCACGTCGCAGACACAATTAAATATCGCCCCCTGCCGCATTTCTTGCCTCAAATTGAAATTCGGTAGGCGCCAAAGTTTGTATCCATCTGGTCTGGGCCACCCATTAGGCAGTTATTATGGTAACGGTCACTTAATCGTCTTCGGTAGGCGCCTAAGTTTGCATCCATCTGGTCCGGGCCACCCATTAGGCAGTTATTATGGTAACGGTCACTTGATCGTCTTCGATAGGCGCCGAAGTTTGCATCCATCTAGTCCGGGCCACCCATTAAGCAGTTATTCTGGTAACGGTCACTGGATCGTCTTCGGTTGGCGCCGAAGTTTGCATCCATCTGGTCAGGGCCACCGATTAGGCAGTTATTATGGGAACGGTCACTTGATCGTCTTCGGTAGGCGCCGAAGTTTGCATCCATCTGGTCAGGGCCACCCATTAGGCAGTTATTATGGTAAGGGTCACTTGATCGTCTTCGGTAGGCGCCGAAGTTTGCATCCATCTGGTCAGGGCCACCCATTAGGCAGTTATTATGGTAACGGTCACTTGATCGTCTTCGGTAGGCGCCGAAGTTTGCATCCATCTGGTCCGGGCCACCCATTAGGCAGTTATTATGGTAACGGTCACTTGATCGTCTTCGGTAGGCGCCGAAGTTTGCATCCATCTGGTCCGTGCCACCCATTAGGCAGTTATTATGCTAACGGTCACTTGATCGTCTTCGGTAGGCGCCGAAGTTTGCATCCATCTGGTCCGGGCCACCCATTAGGCAGTTATTATGGTAACGGTCACTTGATCGTCTTCGATAGGCGCCGAAGTTTGCATCCATCTAGTCCGGGCCACCCATTAAGCAGTTATTCTGGTAACGGTCACTGGATCGTCTTCGGTTGGCGCCGAAGTTTGCATCCATCTGGTCAGGGCCACCCATTAGGCAGTTATTATGGTAACGGTCACTTGATCGTCTTCGGTTGGCGCCGAAGTTTGCATCCATCTGGTCCGGGCCACCCATTAGGCAGTTATTATGGTAACGGTCACTTGATCGTCTTCGGTAGGCGCCGAAGTTTGCATCCATCTGGTCCGTGCCACCCATTAGGCAGTTATTATGCTAACGGTCACTTGATCGTCTTCGGTAGGCGCCGAAGTTTGCATCCATCTGGTCCGTGCCACCCATTAGGCAGTTATTATGCTAACGGTCACTTGATCGTCTTCGGTAGGCGCCGAAGTTTGCATCCATCTGGTCCGTGCCACCCATTAGGCAGTTATTATGGTAACGGTCACTTGATCGTCTTCGGTAGGCGCCGAAGTTTGCATCCATCTGGTCCGTGCCACCCATTAGGCAGTTATTATGCTAACGGTCACTTGATCGTCTTCGGTAGGCGCCGAAGTTTGCATCCATCTGGTCCGTGCCACCCATTAGGCAGTTATTATGCTAACGGTCACTTGATCGTCTTCGGTAGGCGCCGAAGTTTGCATCCATCTGGTCCGTGCCACCCATTAGGCAGTTATTATGCTAACGGTCACTTGATCGTCTTCGGTAGGCGCCGAAGTTTGCATCCATCTGGTCCGTGCCACCCATTAGGCAGTTATTATGCTAACGGTCACTTGATCGTCTTCGGTAGGCGCCGAAGTTTGCATCCATCTGGTCCGTGCCACCCATTAGGCAGTTATTATGCTAACGGTCACTTGATCGTCTTCGGTAGGCGCCGAAGTTTGCATCCATCTGGTCCGTGCCACCCATTAGGCAGTTATTATGCTAACGGTCACTTGATCGTCTTCGGTAGGCGCCGAAGTTTGCATCCATCTGGTCCGTGCCACCCATTAGGCAGTTATTATGCTAACGGTCACTTGATCGTCTTCGGTAGGCGCCGAAGTTTGCATCCATCTGGTCCGTGCCACCCATTAGGCAGTTATTATGCTAACGGTCACTTGATCGTCTTCGGTAGGCGCCGAAGTTTGCATCCATCTGGTCCGTGCCACCCATTAGGCAGTTATTATGCTAACGGTCACTTGATCGTCTTCGGTAGGCGCCGAAGTTTGCATCCATCTGGTCCGTGCCACCCATTAGGCAGTTATTATGCTAACGGTCACTTGATCGTCTTCGGTAGGCGCCGAAGTTTGCATCCATCTGGTCCGTGCCACCCATTAGGCAGTTATTATGCTAACGGTCACTTGATCGTCTTCGGTAGGCGCCGAAGTTTGCATCCATCTGGTCCGTGCCACCCATTAGGCAGTTATTATGGTAACGGTCACTTGATCGTCTTCGGTTGGCGCCGAAGTTTGCATCCATCTGGTCCGTGCCACCCATTAGGCAGTTATTATGCTAACGGTCACTTGATCGTCTTCGGTAGGCGCCGAAGTTTGCATCCATCTGGTCCGTGCCACCCATTAGGCAGTTATTATGCTAACGGTCACTTGATCGTCTTCGGTAGGCGCCGAAGTTTGCATCCATCTGGTCCGTGCCACCCATTAGGCAGTTATTATGGTAACGGTCACTTGATCGTCTTCGGTAGGCGCCGAAGTTTGCATCCATCTGGTCCGTGCCACCCATTAGGCAGTTATTATGGTAACGGTCACTTGATCGTCTTCGGTAGGCGCCGAAGTTTGCATCCATCTGGTCCGTGCCACCCATTAGGCAGTTATTATGCTAACGGTCACTTGATCGTCTTCGGTAGGCGCCGAAGTTTGCATCCATCTGGTCCGTGCCACCCATTAGGCAGTTATTATGCTAACGGTCACTTGATCGTCTTCGGTAGGCGCCGAAGTTTGCATCCATCTGGTCCGTGCCACCCATTAGGCAGTTATTATGCTAACGGTCACTTGATCGTCTTCGGTAGGCGCCGAAGTTTGCATCCATCTGGTCCGTGCCACCCATTAGGCAGTTATTATGCTAACGGTCACTTGATCGTCTTCGGTAGGCGCCGAAGTTTGCATCCATCTGGTCCGTGCCACCCATTAGGCAGTTATTATGCTAACGGTCACTTGATCGTCTTCGGTAGGCGCCGAAGTTTGCATCCATCTGGTCCGTGCCACCCATTAGGCAGTTATTATGCTAACGGTCACTTGATCGTCTTCGGTAGGCGCCGAAGTTTGCATCCATCTGGTCCGTGCCACCCATTAGGCAGTTATTATGCTAACGGTCACTTGATCGTCTTCGGTAGGCGCCGAAGTTTGCATCCATCTGGTCCGTGCCACCCATTAGGCAGTTATTATGCTAACGGTCACTTGATCGTCTTCGGTAGGCGCCGAAGTTTGCATCCATCTGGTCCGTGCCACCCATTAGGCAGTTATTATGGTAACGGTCACTTGATCGTCTTCGGTTGGCGCCGAAGTTTGCATCCATCTGGTCCGTGCCACCCATTAGGCAGTTATTATGCTAACGGTCACTTGATCGTCTTCGGTAGGCGCCGAAGTTTGCATCCATCTGGTCCGTGCCACGCATTAGGCAGTTATTATGCTAACGGTCACTTGATCGTCTTCGGTAGGCGCCGAAGTTTGCATCCATCTGGTCCGTGCCACCCATTAGGCAGTTATTATGGTAACGGTCACTTGATCGTCTTCGGTAGGCGCCGAAGTTTGCATCCATCTGGTCCGTGCCACCCATTAGGCAGTTATTATGGTAACGGTCACTTGATCGTCTTCGGTAGGCGCCGAAGTTTGCATCCATCTGGTCCGTGCCACCCATTAGGCAGTTATTATGCTAACGGTCACTTGATCGTCTTCGGTAGGCGCCGAAGTTTGCATCCATCTAGTCCGGGCCACCCATTAAGCAGTTATTCTGGTAACGGTCACTGGATCGTCTTCGGTTGGCGCCGAAGTTTGCATCCATCTGGTCAGGGCCACCCATTAGGCAGTTATTATGGTAACGGTCACTTGATCGTCTTCGGTTGGCGCCGAAGTTTGCATCCATCTGGTCCGGGCCACCCATTAGGCAGTTATTATGGTAACGGTCACTTGATCGTCTTCGGTAGGCGCCGAAGTTTGCATCCATCTGGTCCGTGCCACCCATTAGGCAGTTATTATGCTAACGGTCACTTGATCGTCTTCGGTAGGCGCCGAAGTTTGCATCCATCTGGTCCGGGCCACCCATTAGGCAGTTATTATGGTAACGGTCACTTGATCGTCTTCGATAGGCGCCGAAGTTTGCATCCATCTAGTCCGGGCCACCCATTAAGCAGTTATTCTGGTAACGGTCACTGGATCGTCTTCGGTTGGCGCCGAAGTTTGCATCCATCTGGTCAGGGCCACCGATTAGGCAGTTATTATGGGAACGGTCACTTGATCGTCTTCGGTAGGCGCCGAAGTTTGCATCCATCTGGTCAGGGCCACCCATTAGGCAGTTATTATGGTAAGGGTCACTTGATCGTCTTCGGTAGGCGCCGAAGTTTGCATCCATCTGGTCAGGGCCACCCATTAGGCAGTTATTATGGTAACGGTCACTTGATCGTCTTCGGTAGGCGCCGAAGTTTGCATCCATCTGGTCCGGGCCACCCATTAGGCAGTTATTATGCTAACGGTCACTTGATCGTCTTCGGTAGGCGCCGAAGTTTGCATCCATCTGGTCAGGGCCACCCATTAGGCAGTTATTATGGTAACGGTCACTTGATCGTCTTCGGTAGGCGCCGAAGTTTGCATCCATCTGGTCCGGGCCACCCATTAGGCAGTTATTATGGTAACGGTCACTTGATCGTCTTCGGTAGGCGCCGAAGTTTGCATCCATCTGGTCAGTGCCACCCATTAGGCAGTTATTATGGTAACGCACACTTTCATCCTCTTTTTCTGTGCACGCGAATACCTCTCTGCAGATTTATTGGGCTCAACGCCGAGGGCGGGGATTGGTATTGTTTCAACAGAGTTGATCATCCAGCGGACATTCATTATCCCGTCATCCGAAAGCACCTGCTCTTCGTACCCGCGGGATTGGCGTTTGCTGATATCAGGCCGAGATATGGGGCATTCCTTCAGCACACGATTTTTCTTCAGTGTGCATGTGGCTTCATAGTTCTTTTCTTCCAGGTGCCTCAGTAGGTGCACGCTGGGGAAGCGATTGTTGAAATAAAAGTGATATGGCACATGACGAACGTGGACTGGAAATTAATGCACAATTTCAAGGACTGGTGCTGCTGCTATACGGAAGATCTTTTCAGTCTGCGTGCTTGTTCCACCATCGTTCTGCTTTTCTTGGTACACTTCACAGTTTGCAAGGTAGCCTTTTGGTATTTAAGCACCGCACCTTGTACCCGAAGCGAATTGGTTTGCCATGTATAGATTGCTTGCAGCCATTACGCCCTAATCATTCTATCTGGCTTTCGTCATACCTCAATTGATGCACAGCTGAAAGTGCCGCGGAAACTTGGCTTTCAGCAGTCTCATTAGGGGGTGCAAATTTGTCTGTTTGTCCTTCTAGCAAGACTCGTTCTGTCACACAGTGAAGACACGATATAAATTGTACGAAACGGTTTCTTCGCATTGCGTTGTAAGCCATGTCATTCTGCATGTCGATTTCACTGTCTTAGTAGCACTTTTTTCTTGGCCAGCGCTTGTAACTGGAGAGAACCAGAACACAAAAAAAACACCATTTCCTTCTTTGTGACCTTAGCGTCAGGCATACTCGAAAATAAAGCATAGCTTCTGGTTGGTTCTACCAAGAGATCTATCCTCGCTTTTGTTCTATTGGTGCTTACGTCAAAAAAAAAGCTCAGATAATTCTACAAGCTAAACTTGCTTTAAGGTGCTTAGGTTGCGTCTGGAAATTTTGCGTACCTTTTCACAATTTTAGTATTCTTCTACTTGGTGCTTGAAGTTGAATTGTCATCAGCGATTTCCTCTTGAACAAATAAGGAGCCATTTGGTGATTTATCGCTTTGTTTTTCACACTCTGCTTCATCTTCATCAGAATCGCATTCTCCAATACGACGGCCTCCGGAAAAAACTGTTTCATCACCTGATATAAGCTGCCTACTTCTGAGGTTGTCTATGAGACCACCGGAATCCCCATCTGCGGAATCTTCATCCGAGAAGATGGTATCCACCGGTGGCGCAATGTAAAACCTGACACTTCTTCATAACCCCCTTCGAGTACTCTAGCCGTTTCTACTAAATTCAACCGAGGCTGACTACAGATTGATGCATCAGTGCTGCTGAATTATCCTACAAGGAGCGTACAATAAAGTAAGGAAATCGGGCAAAATACGGAGCCTAAGGGCCCAGCGTTACCGCATGGCAACCAGAAAAATAATACAGTTTTTTACTAAGGACATAACGACTATTCTTTTTCTAACTCTCACCGCAGATTGCATACGGCAAGTGCTCTGCAAGGACACCTATGTCTCGCTGTGGAAAAAAAGGATATTACAAAAACACCCGCTTATCTGCTGGATCGATGCTGACGACGCACCAAAATACAGCAACATAATTTGGCGCCGTTTTAGCAGCTCCCAAATAAACATACACCACTTGGGCCTCCTGGTGTCTGTAAGGGGTACTGTAGCCTATCAAACAACATTGAGCCGGAATTTTGGCGCGGGTTTAGAAATTTGCAGAAATAAAGGCGTCTTCGAGATATGTGTAACTGTATGACCCCGCTTGTTTTTTTTTTGTGGCTTAAGGAACGCTCGCCACCTCTATAACGTTGCCTGGTACAGGTAGAATTGCTCCTACTGTCTCGACACAAAATCATATGACGCTCTCATGTGAATAGTTTTTCTACCAGTCTGGCGTTCACACCGACCGCATTCAAGAGAGGGACAACAGCCAGTGCGACATATTATAATACAGTGCAAAGATATCTGTCCTGTTATCTTTGAGGAAGACATTGAGCTTCCGGAACCCTTTGGCATTAAGGTAAACGTAAAGTTGAAATGGAAAGCAGTAACCTATAATAAAGGAAGGTCAGAGTGTCGGTGGGAATGAAGGGAGAAGAGAAGGAAGACTTCCGAACTAAGTCCGACTAGCACCAAAATGTCATAAAGGCCATTTTTTGCCAGGTTGTTGTACAATGTGCTGACGGCTAAGCTTGCTGTGCAACGCAACCATGCTACAAAGAGGTAGCAGCTAAGGAACAAACATCGTAGTCAGTGGGGTATGCGTTATTAATGGTGTATGCTTCACTTGACACTAATTTGTACATATTTTCTGCCGTATAATGGGAGTTTTACTGTCAAGAGCACTGCGCCAAGATCCCACTCCATTGTGCTTATGATTTGGGTGTCCATAGTTAGAACAGATAGATAGAAACTGGCTTCGTAACGCGAAGGCCAGAGCTGTGCGTGACATGGTGCGTGACTTGGTAACAACGGACGGTTTAAGACGAAAAGCCGTGACCCTAAAGTCTTCGCACTTAAAATTATTTGCTGGTGAGCCCGTCTTTGACCATTTGATTGCCCCTTTCAGAGTTTTTCTGTCAAACAGACTAACACTTCTCTTTTATTATGTATTTACCTACACTGAAATATGCACGCAATGACATTAATTTCTGGTTTTTGCTTTACATGTTTCACCTAAGACACGTTGTTTGTATCAGGTCATTTCCCAAACAGGCTCGGCATGTTGGCTGACCTCGCTTCACGAAACTTCCATTGATTCAGCCCGATGTTCCCCTGAAGCTTACTTGTTAAACATTCGTGTCTCTGCCGAACTGTACAGTGATGCTTTTTGCCCATGTAGGCGTGATGGCGTTCTAAGTAGAGGGTGTCACCCTTACAATAAACTGGCTCCAGATTAACCTATTGCAATTGCAGAACGACTTGCATTACCGTTACAAAACAAGAAACACCGGTCACTGACCAAGTCAAAAACAAATTGACGTTTCGGGAGCGCTACGGCTCCCGTGTTTACTATGAAAACAGCCACTGGAAGACGCCGATTTATATAGCCCCCAGTTATCTTTTAAGAGATTTGGCGTAGTCAGGATTCATGCAGCCGTCCGCCCTGTTGATTGTGTGCTGAGTTGTCTGAATAATCAAGGACTCCAGATTCAGGCGTGCATATAAGTTGCGTTCCGTCGTCAGTATCTTGGAATGTTCCCAGTTTATCGCATGTTGAGTATTCGCCGCGTGTTCCGCAATGGCGTTGGATACCACGTGTTTCTTTCGCACGTCGTACTGGTGTTGTTTTATGCGTTTGCAAGAATTACCGGATTCGCCTATGTACACTGCTGGGCATTCGGCGCAAGCGATTTGATAAACAACACCAGGAAATTTGCAAGGCGGATGCCTGTCTTTCCCATTCACCAGCTTTTTGCGCAGCTTGCTTGTTGGTGCGTGCGCCAGTTGCAAATTGTGCTTTCGGAAAACACGCGCCAGGGCCTCCCTTATCCCAGGTACATATGGCACCACGGCGCGTTTTGGCTTCTCTGTGTTCTAGCTTGTTACATTTTCATCGAGTAGAGGGCGCTCCGGAACCATTCTTATCTGCGTGTTTCTCACGAACGAAAGCGGGTAGCCGTTTATCTTTAGGTCCTTATCAATTGTTGCCAATTCTTTCTGGAGCACAACTTCATCGGAGCAGGTTCGTCTGGTCCGATTTGTTAATGCCATGACAACTGACCGCTTGTGACTGATAGGGTGTGCTGACTTGAAGTCCAGGTACCTTCCAGAATGGGTCGGATTCCGGTAAACACGGAAACTAAGACCTTCAGGCCTACGAGAAACGATGGCGTCCAAAAACGCAAGTGAGCCACTGGCCTCCTCTTCAACAGTAAATTGAATTGAAGGCTCCACGCAGTTAAGGTGCTCCAGAAATTGTTGAACGTGCCTCCGGTCCAGGACATAGAAGCAGTCATCCACATACCTGAGAAACAGCTTTGGCCGTTGCTGAAAAGTATCCAATGCCTTGGATTCTATGGCCTTCATTGCGAGGTTTGCCGTCGTCACGGATATTGAGGCCCCCATCACTGTCCCGAAAGTCTGCTAGTAGCATTCGGCGTTGTAGATAAAGTAAGTGTTTCTCAGGAAGGGAACGAAACAACTGGCATGGTTCCGTCAAGTCAAAAGGGGTCCGTTATTTTAGTGATGGATCCTCGCTTAGACGTCGCCTGCAAGTTTAAATTGCCAGTTCAACCTGGAACGCTTGTGAAAAGGGAGCAAACGTCAAAAGACAGGAGGATATCATTGTCCTCCAGAGTGACAGCCTTCGCTTCCGTAATAAAGTCCGATGTGTTTTTGATGTAGGTCCCCGTTCCCGACCAGTGGCGCTACGATTTCGTGCAGGTACTTCGACACAGAGAAATGACGAGACCTCGTAAAGTCGACTATTGGGTGGAGCGGCACGTCTGGTTTGTCACTTTTGGCAACCCGTATATGGCTGGGGCTGATCCGTTCGTACAAAGCAGCCTCAAGTACAGGCGCTTGTATGATGGCGGTAATCCCTTGAAAATTTTTCGCCAGCAATTTTTGCAAGTGCGTGTCCACTCTAGAGGTGGGGTCCTTCGCAAGCCGGCTATAAGTTTCTTCATCGTGCAAGAGGCTCACCATTTTCTTGTGGTACGTTGACCAGTCAAGGATGACGGTCACGTTGCCTTTGTCGGCCGGCAGGACAGCAATGCCATCGTTGGAACGTAGGCTACGGATGGCTACGGAGGAAAGTGCTCCTTTTTATGTGAGAGAGCACACATATGGCTTTCGTCCTAACGTCATCTTGAACGTCCTGATCCAGCAAACGTAGAGCTCCTTCCACAGCACACGCGACCTTGCGTATGTCTGGTGGCTTCCGCTGATTAAAATTCAGACCACGTCTGAGCAGTTTCTCTTCGGCTGAAGGCAGGACGTAGGAAGAAAGGTTTCGGGTTTCGAACAATGGAGTTGCCCGGTCGTTCTCCTCCGTGGCTAGTAGCGCCTGCAGCTTCGTTTCTTGAGTCTTCGTATGCTAAGCTTCTCTCAGACGCATTTCGTGGTCTGCAACCAATTGAACGCTTGTGAAGGCGTCGGAGGCGATGAATTCCATCTGTCGCTTTGCGAAGAATAAATCCGTCTACAGGCGCTTTTTGGTTAACTTGCACTCTTGGATGCGTGCTTGGAGATGGTGACGTTCCGCTTTCGCAACAACGTGATGCCCAAAACGTGTTCTGACGGCTCTTTTGACCCTCAAGGATCGAGGAATTAATTGGTTGCTCTTGCAGGCCAAGTTGAAACGCAGGTTTGTCGAAAATGCTGACAGTCGCCTGGAGGTGCTTATGAATCGGCGGATTCCAGTAACGGCCCTTTGACCGTATTGGTGGCGTAAGCTGATGAAGTCGATGGTTGGACGGCATACCGTCTGGTCAGGTAGCATACTACAAAACAAGAAACACAGGTCACTGACCAAGTCAAAAACATATTGACGTTTCGGTAGCGCTACGGCTCCCTTGTTCACAATGGAAAGGGCCACTGGAAGACGCCGAATTATATAGCCCCCAGTTATCTTTAAAAGATTTGGCGCAGTCAGGATTCATGCAGCCATCCGTCCTATTGATTGTGTGCGGAGGTGTCTGAATAATCAAGGACTCCAGATTCAGGCGTACAGATATGTTGCGTTCCGTCTCTGTATCTTGGAATGTTGCCAGTTTATCGCATGTTTAGTATTCGCCACGTGTTCTGCAATAGCGTTGGAGACCACGTTGAAGGCCACCGTTACAAGAGAAGAAGGCAAGCTATAAAAGCCTTCAGCTCATATTTCTCCAAACAACAGGCATCCCAAAACACACCGAGCTCCGGGCTTGACAGTGATTCGCAAAACACTGTCTTTTTTTTGAAATTCTGCGCATAGAACCTATACAGTATCTTTTGAAGTATGGCTGGGCATAGCAATGCAATGAAACGTTATATACTCTGGTTCGCCTGAGCGCCGAATGCCTCCAGGCCTTTGAAGGAGCTGCCATGAACAATTACTTTCCAATGTCAGCCTGCAAGCCTAGACTTGGCATCTTCGGACTGGGGCCCATGAGCGAGTAGAAAGCGATGGAAACGATTTTTGAAAGACTTTTGTATGGATGCCCCGAACAAGCTTAGCATGTCTTGTCCACTTTGAAATGGAAGAGTGTAGTCGGGGGATATTTCGACATGTGCAAGTAACTCAGCCAGACGATCCACCTCAAACACCTAAAAGATTTTGTTCCGTGGCGCCTCCCGACAACCTTCGTTGACGTTGTCATTATAGGCACTATGAAGCCTGGCGATGATCTCGTGAAAAAGCCAGATTCACACCATCCGTGCTTACATCATCCCTGTAAAACTTTATTGAGCGGATGTCCGCCACAGTTTGAGCCCCTACTTAGAAGAAATAAACCCTTTCCGCCTGGCCCCATCATAATTTCAAACTTTCACACACAGTACCGCACTTACCCTAAGGAGAATTTTGAAATGGTAATAAGTGATAGTCGCTATCAAGTGGAATATCAAACAAGGGCAAGGGTCTGTACGTTTTAATAGAGGGTCCTTGGGTAAAGACCCATTTCGAAGCCCCGTCAACCAGCCTGGTGGTATCACTTAACCTATTGCTGCAGCCTGCCACAGGAAGCGGCAACCTCCCCATTTCTATACGTTTTTGGACGAAGCGGATTTGGAGTTGTCCTGATAAGTAAAATTCACGTTTAGGCCTACTCCAAAGGTTACCATTTCAAACCGAAGCCGCTGAGTATGGTTTAACCAAGGCCGCAATATTGCATTTAGAGAAGGCCCAAATCACAATCAGCGTACTCCTCGATCCAACAGGAATGACAGTATAACTCGCAAAAACGGATTTTCCTGCCATCTTAAGCACTGCTACACCGAGCTCCAGGGTTGCACCAGCCAAGGCAGGAAACCTGCTGTGCCCTTGCCTGGGCACTTCCCGTTCAAGAAAATTGTTCTGGAACTAATGTCCTAAATACCTGCGATCACACGGACGCAGACTACTGCACTAGAATATACAAATCTGCTAAATGTTAGGTGACACATGATTGCAAGAAAAAAATTACACACAGCACAACGGTTTAAAGGCACATACAGTGCCGAGATGTGCATACACACCATAGACCAGAGAGAGAGAGAGAGAGAATGCAGTTTAACGGTGCTTACGAGGTCTGTCCAGCAGATAGCCTAACATGCTACGCCAGGTGAATAATGAGAAAAATAAAAAAAACGAAAAAAAACGAGAAGAGGTTTATAGACAGAGTTCAGTAGTTCGAGGTAAAAATAAAAGAAGTGGTCAAACACACTAGAGAAATGTTCTAATGCACTGGGAAAATGCTTGCTTTCAATTTTAGCAGAGTTGAGGCAGCCGCGGAGCGACTTCACGTGGTCATGAGATCACTAGATTAGGTCAAAAATAAAAGAAGGGGTAAACACGCGATGGCTGAAGGTTCACTTTGAATTTTATCACAGTTCAGGAAACTGCGGAGCGACCACAAGCGATCATAACACATTGACAGCCAACCTAGCAGTCACAGTGATCACAGCACCGAAATGTTCACTAGGATACCACTAACAGTTTGAGAGCCCAAATGTGACGGTCACGGTCCTGTAGCACATGTCTAATCAATGCTCGGCACTGTTAAAGTCTGTGAACAAGGCCTGACCTTCGAATGAAGCTTAGAAAGGGCCTCGTCGCACGTGAGGCCATCTTTGCGCATGACCAGGGGCCAAGCACATCATTCAACGTAAGACACGATGGGGGTAGCCTACCCAAAGTCACTGTCAAGGAGCGTCTTGGTTCGTCATATTATTTACCCACACAAACGACACGGTAAATATCTTCGGGACAGTTACAGTCTGGACAGAAGGGTGAGCTGGTCTGCTGGAGCTTGAAACGAAAAAGGCGAGTGTAGGCGACGTTCAGGCGTATGCGGTGTATTACGGCTGCGTCGTGTTTGGTGAGATTAGATGGCAACTTGAAAGTACATTCTGGGTAGACAGAATAAAGCGGGGTATAGCGACGTGAAGAATCCACCCATATTGAAAGCTGTACCTGCCTCGCAACACGACACGCGAGTGCGGCCGCATCCTTCCTAGAGAACGGTATTGCCGCAATAGGCACTTGACAGTTGTGAGCTTGGGAAGCTGTAGCGTCTGCTGTTGAATTACCCGATACCCCGCAATGTGCCGCTATCCACTGTAGTTCGACGAAACGGCAAGCATTCACGGCTTGGTGATGTAAAAACCGAATGTCCCAGACTAGCTGGTCAGTAGGAAAAGACTGAAGGCATTGAAGGGCCGCTAGGGAATCTGTAAAGATATCCCATTGGCTAGGTGGCTGCGTGGTGATGTATTCAAGAGCAGCACGGATGGCGGCGAGCTCAGGCACTGTGGATGACGTCCTGTGACTGAGTTTTTTGGTTATCGTAGTGCGCGACGCAGGTATCCAAGCACCAATCGCGGAAGATCCTTCTGTCACTGAGCCATCAGAGTATCTATGTTTATGGCCAATGTATTTGCTGTCTAGAAGTTGTAGTGTGTAAAACGTAACAGCTGGAGCGGGAACATTTGCTCTTCGCGTCACTCCTGGCATGGCTGTGTGAATCCTTATGGGTGGGAGGAACCATAGCAAGTACGAAGGCAGAGATGAGATCTCGTAATCTTGCGGTAAAACGTTCTGCAGATCTGAAGCAGGCGTCTCAGCCAATGGGTGTTGACGTTACCTCGTGACAAAACGCAAACATGCCCGAAGCAGTTCCTGTTTGCGCAGCGCTACCGGCGCCAATCGTCTACATTCAATGAACGTTCCCAGAGTTGATGTTTTTGTGACGCCGATACGCACCCGGTGTATGCGCGCCTGCATGCTTTCCAAAGCCTTGAGATTTCCAGCTGAGAATGGAAAGAACGCAGGAAGGCTGTAACGTAAAAGACCTTCGGAGAGAGCGTCGTAGAGACAAAGAAGCCAGTAAACTGTGCAGCCACCACTGTTGCTGGAAAGCATTCGAAAGGTGTTGAAAAATGACGAGCACTTTTCTTTTAAACTGCGAATGCTGGTTTTCCATGTGTAACAATCTGTCGAGTGTGACGCCGAGAAATTTAGGATTCGTGACACCAGGTATTGATATCCTCATTGCCGTGAGTTCGTACCATGTGACATCACGTTTCGTAAAAGCGATGGCTGCTAATTTTGTGGCCGAGATTTGGAGTCCACGCACTGTGAGGAATTCTGAGATAGCATCTATTCCCCGCTGAAGCCTCGCACGAAGCACACGCCTATTTCGGCCAGAGCACCATACGCAAATACCATCGGCATATAAGGAAATCGCGATACGAGGTGGCAAACATTTTTCAATGCCGATGAGGGAAATATTAAAAAGCGCTGGGCTGAGTACTCCTCCTTGTGGAACGCCACGAGTTACGGTATGCTTCGGTGTGTCGCCGTCAAAGGTGGTCATGAAGATGCTTCTGTCGCTAAGGTAATTCCACAGCCAATCGTACATCCGACCACCTATACACAATGAGTGCATTTGAAAGCGGATAGCGTCATGCGTGACAGAGTCATACACAGCCTTGCTGTCCAAAAACACCGCTGTAACGGTGTTACGGAGTGATTTTTCACGCTTGACGTAATTAGCAAGGGTGAATACATTGCCAATACTGCTCCTGCCTTTGCGGAAACCGGACATTTGTGGCGGGTAAATATTTCTAGTACTTGGATCCCAATCTAGCCGAAGCAACCCCATTTTTTCTATCAGCTTACCTACGCAGCTCAAGAGCGCAATGGGTCGATACGATTGAATGTCTGAGGGATCTTTTCCTGGTTTCAATATAGGCACCATGCGAGCAGTCTTCCAGCTGGGCTGCAGACGACCAGTCATCCAGGATTGGTTGAAAATGTCCAGGAGAAATCTCTTCCCCTCTTCTCCCAGATGGGTCAGAGCCGTATACGTTATGCCGTCTGGACCAGGGGAAGCGGACTTGTTAACTGCAGATAAAGCCTTGACGAGTTCCGGTATTGTAAACGGGGCATCCGTAAATGCGTGGGATGTGATAGGCGTTCGTTATCCGAAAATGGAAGTGATGGAGGTGACGTTGATGTGGCCGCAATTTCTGCACAAAACATCTCACCGACGTCTAAGAGTGTGGAATTGGTACGTAAAGAAACTGCGTTAAATGGGTGGAGACACGTCGGTGATGTGTGCGAATACTTATGACGAGGCTCCATATTCTAGTGAGTGGTTTCCTGGGGTCGAACTTTGAGCAGAAACATGTCCATTCACGTTTAGCCAATTTGCCCATGTGCCGTTGAATGCGCTTCTGCACTCGTCTGGATTCTCGAATGTCTTCAGACGAGTGAAGAAGGCATCATCATCAGAATCATAAGCTGAAGGCATTATACCAGAAAGCTCCCGAGACTATTACTCGTCTTCCATGACATACGCTGCTCATGGAGATCTAACGGCATATTGAGACGCTCACGCTCTAGTGCACAATTTTAGGGATTAATTGCGTGAAGGAGTGCCTATACCGCAATCACCATTGGCGCCTCTTTATTTGCAAACGTGATGAGACTCTCAAAACATGTGGCCTGCCAAACATAAGGACATCTTGTGCTAAGGGGACATTCCCATCAGCGAGCAGCAGCCATCACACTGTCAAGGTTTGCTCAAAGCCCAATTTTCGGTTTTGGGCTACCGGCATGTATCGCGCAGTGAAGAACAGCGTGTTTGTAGATGTTTGACTGCGACCAGATTTGCCGGCAGATGTCTTCGTGGCGGTAACAAAGGGAAGGCATGTCACTCATATTTGGTGTCTACTTGAGCACGCCACGTAACGTGGAAACATGACCCTGCTTGCTCTCGAAGCGGGCGTTCTAACAGACGCATTTTCCGGACTACCCGCATGCCTTTTCCTATGTCAACCTAAATATTATCAGCAGGGAAGCCATTTCGGGTGTGATTCGACCACCCCGCCAGCATTGTGGGGTTCACTCCTTAGCCTGTCTGTGCAACTACGCAACAGTGTTTTGATACCATCGTCACATTACGTCTGCTTTCTGGTACCAAAGACACTCAGGAATGTGCGCGCCTATGAGCTGGCAAGATAGGCTTGTGAAAATTTGGGACCCCTGGTTTACAGCTAACTCATCAAATAATCACTACCCATTTAATGAAAGTGACATCGCCGCGATAAGCAGCAGCACAATGACTGTTACTGGCATCAAGCAGAAAGCCTTCTCTTTTGGTCTTTGTTCGTCACAAGTTTCAAGCGGCAGGGGTTATTTCAATCAAGGAAGTTTGATTCACGGCTTTTGGAGGTTCTTTGGGTGTAACAGGGGAATAAATAAGTTTTATGAGCTGCGACAAGAAGGCACGTGAACGCCTCGTGTAGATGGGGTTCGAAGTCGGCCGTAAGCGTTGCAGGGAGGCTGATCTTCATAAAAGCAACGGGCTGAGCAACGGCAGTATTGTATTTGACTGTGCATAAAGAGGCATACACCGATTTAGCAACCAAATGTAGGTCTCAAAGTAATGACTGAGGTGTAAGATATGAAAGGTGTTTTACATACATTACATCATATATGTTGATGCTGTGAGCCCTCTAAGGGATATAAAAGCACCATCCACCAAACTATGCAGCACTATGTCTTCGTCCTGAATAATTGGTGTAATCATTGCACTGGTGTTTTGGCATTTTGTTTTGTCTGGAGGTTTGCTGCGACCAAGTGCCGCTTGTATGCACTATGCCAATGCACCGGTATTCTACGTTATTCTTGTGTATTCCCTTTGCAATGAAAGATGGATTTACTTGTACCCCAACAGTTTACTTGTGGCTTGTTTGTGTTCGCAATTACCCTGTTCTACAATCCTTTCTTCGTGGCCGAGATATTTTTTTCCATGTCCGTGCAGTGACAAACGCAAACGATTGATTCAAAAGAGCCCACAAAGAATATCACACCACATTGATACGATGGACTATGGTAATTAAAGTTTTCACTTATTTTACAAGTGAACAATTTGTGTTGACGTTTTGGTAAATAAATCTATTTGAGCTCTAAAACAGATACTTTCTACCAGCAAGACATATGTTAGGTGTGTTGGGGCTCTTCATGATTTTGTGAGAATGAGAGGGAAACTTACTCTGCGGTTTTGTTGTACGACTGGCGGAGGAGTAGCAATGATCGGGCCCAATTGTTTTTGTGTATAGCCAACCAAATGAACAAGAACGTGTCGTTTTTATTGAAGTGTGGCACCTATAAAAGGAATCGACGTTTTTATTAAGAGTTCGCAAAATCGTTACGCATTAGTTAGGCCTTCGTTAGAAGTTAAAAAAGAAAGTTCTTTAAACGTAAAATATTTATTATCTTGTTCTGATTTGTGTACCATATACATAGAGCGGTTCAAGAAGGAGAAGCAACAATAACACTTGAACAGCTTAACGCTCGAATCGCTTAACCGAAACAAATATATTTTAATAACTCTTAACAAAACTTACTACCTGTTTCTCTGAAATACGCTGTCGTTTTTACTGTAAAACAGTGTAATAATATATTTATTTAAATTTATTTATTTGAATATTATTAAAGACTGCAGATTTATTGTATTGCCATGAATGTTATTTAGTTGCTCGTTTTAAACTTCTCTCCGTTGTGAAAATGATTGTTTAATATTTGTTGCACCATATCACTTACATATTCTCCAAGCATTTCAAGAACGGTTGTGTTCAGCAACCAAGGCTGATATCCTATCTTCGTTCCCATTTTTTTGAGCTGAAAAAGTTAATATTGCAACAACTAATCAAAACTCCGCGGTTATATTAGTCTACAACATTGTTGCTGGTTGTATTTCATTCGTGACTAGGGTCTCACCCAAAAACACGGTGACGATACACACCTCAATCTACGGCGTGATCTTTCTCCGTGGGTACGCGCCACCATGATTAAATGAATTAACCTAGAGGGGCAAAAAACGGAACGATGGAGTAGGACAAGTGGCCTCTACTGCTCGGAGTGTCTCGAGCTTTGTCCATTATTCTGCGTCCAAGCTTCTTTTATTCACTGAGATTGGTTATGTGTAAATAGATTCTCTATACCGTTAATGGTGTATATAGCCTATCAACTGCAACGTAATAATAAAACAATCTACAACCAGCAGACACCCATCAAACGATGGACTTTCTTGGCTATAATTGCGTTTCGTAGTAACAATAGAAGAGTTGCGCACATATTTAAAAATAGGCAAAATCAAAACGAGTACTGGAACTCATCTAGGAGACACATTTCCGCATCATACCGAAACAAATTCTCCATGGTGCGTATTTGATTTTCACTTCACAAGAGCCACGCAAGGGTAGCTGAAATTCTTGTTGAGAAGATAAGGCAGCTGTTTTATTTTTCTGCTAAAAATTTCTAAAATGATGGCCCTTGTCATTCCAAACTAAAATAAATCTCATATGCTGTAGGCGACTTTAACAAGCTCGGCGGTTTGTTGAAATTGCTGGGTGTTTTGTCGAGGTAAATATTTTCAAACATAAAGACTACAAAACATTCCATTGTTGTCAATAGAACGCCCAAGAGTACCACCGTTCAATTTTACTTAGGATGCAACCGCCATTCTGGATGGCTACCAAATTGGCGCCCACTATTCGTAACTATGGCTGTTCAATTACGCTACAAAAGTTTTCAACAAATATTAGTGCGCTTTGTGTGAGTTACGCAATAAAGAAAGAACGCATATGTGGAAAATGAAAGACTCGAACATATTAATCATTTCAGTGAGAAGAAAAAGGCAGATTACATTTTTTAATTCCAGCAGATTGCGAAAGCTGCGCAACAATACCTTTCCACCGGGTCATCCAGCAAAAGACCAGATCAGATAACAGCCATAAAATATTAGATGAAAGTTTTCTGTGTTTGAAGTTTTGCAAGTTAGTCCAAAAGCTACATCATCAGCAAAGCGAAGGAGAAAATTCAAAGCTCATGGTAACTTGTGTAAGTAGCAGGCTGGTGGAGCCATTCCCTTCGCGGGATGGCTTCGCAGTTGTAAAAGTTGTACTTTTCATCAGTTTTTCACTCATCTTAAAGACTTAGGAACAGGGTGGTGGGCATTTTTGGACATCTTAATTAAATATTTATCGTTCAACCTATCGTAATTATGTGGTGGTTTCTACACCAAAGATGATCAATCAAAGCATATGAATAGATGTTCTACAAATCAACATTTGCAACACTAGCGCAAGAAACAACGCTGCATCTCCACCAGATTGCAACGACTGATTTATTTACCTACTGAATATTTTTATTTTCTGATTTCACTTACTATCAGTAACAAAAGCATTAAATGAGCAGTAACATTACAGAGTACACAAAAAAAACAAATTCGAAAAGTGCACGGAATATTTTAAAAATTGGTGGATGATGGCAACTCATTACATGAATACCATCATAAAGAATGATATGTAAAAATAAACATACGCCTGTCAAAAAGTACAGAACAAAAAGACGCGCACATTAAAAAAATAAGAAAACTGGAATTTGCACATATTGCACATAAAAAAAGGGAATCATAAAACGCAAAGTTGTATACAGTAAGGAAACCATACCAAACAAAGAAATAAACGCAAAAAGAAGGGCAGCTGCGGGGTTAAAACAAATAAAAATTATTTCTGACGGCACCGTTCCTTGGAAGAAGAAATATGCTCTCTGACAGGGCAAGCTAATCTTTCGTTCATATAGCACGCCTCATACTTCTGCTATTGAAATCACAGGAACACAAACTAAAATGACTATTGGAAATGCCCACTTTGTGGATTTTTATTAATACGAAAAAGGTATGATCTGTAAGGGTAGTAACTTAAACAATATTGTCTGGGGGCTGTCCCGGTTTTGCGGTATTATTAATAGCCGGCATGTATGCCATCGCCTCTCTTTTATATTTGTACTAAAGTAGATTCTCACAATTATCGTCAATAGTTTTGAAAGTAACTCCTATATTATGTTTTGTGAGGCCGTATAAATCAAATCTTATTTGTTTGGAGGAATGTTTACGAACTCTGACTTGGTGCAACAATAAACACCATAGTAGGCTGCATCAGCTCTTATGCATGGTACATGTCTAAGAACTATATAGACAAAATTACAGGCATAAGAACAGCACCTTTCAAAGAATTTCTCAAAAAGAACCTTTAGAATGCAATGATAATATTATAAATACATATCATAAAAATACAAAAACGTATGTTGTGCACAGATAAACATACGGCTGAAACTTTCAACAGCTCAATATTTGGACAAGTATCTGCTCACTGTGAGCAAATTACGTAGAAAGACAACAGTCTCCGGCCGTCGCTGCAACGAAGGTGCCCTCCTCTCTCATCTGCCCAGCTTTCATGCTGGCCCCCTCCCTGTCGCTGCTGCCACGGCAGACAGACCGGAGGTCTGCTGATTTAAATTTAATTTTTCCGCGTTCCCCTGCTCCACAAATTTATTGGAACGTTTTGTTTGGGGTCAACTTAGAACACTGCCACTAGGTACACACTTCTGCAAGGTCCATTGTCCATAACAGTGAGAGTTTTATGTTCAACGCGTAATATTTTTATTTTCTATCCAAAATTTGAAGCCTGTATTCACTTTCAATAAGAAGAACGTTGTCATAATACCAGTGCATAGTTGTTTTTGATGACATATGATTAACCTTTCCTTTGTGCTAAAAAATCATTTAGAAGCAATAAACTTGTTTCCAGATTCTGGTGGTTAGAAATTTTGTGCCGTTATACAACTCTTCTGCTGGTCTCCCTTTCACTTTTCCCAGAAGGATAAATCGAGATACACACACATGGACATGGACACAGCCAGTGAGGCAGTAATAGTTACAGACTGACCGTACAAAATTTTGAGGTTTAGACAGCCCACAAAAATCGACAGTTTTTAAAAATTTATTCTGTACCTTCTCAGTGGCATTTGCTCTGGTCGAATTGTCCATCCATTTGCTGTTTTTAATCCTGTCGTCAAAGATGAACCTGAGCCTTTCCACGAGGTCTTCTACCTAGAACAAGCAAACAATGGTTATTGTTCGTATGTTTCAATTCCATTGTTCCGAATATCGCGTATCGAAGAAGTATGACTTCAAGGTTGATTAATTTTAATAGGCGTTGGGGAGGTGTTTCCTTTTAAACATATATGCGAGTACGTAGTTGCTGCGTGTTCGCAATTACAAAGAAAGCAAAAATACCCTTAATACGATGGTGTATATGCTCCTTGCCTTGTAAGTGCGTTTAGGGGAGTTGTAATAAATTAATTTCAACAAAATATTGCTGATATTGCCAGAAAAAAGCTAAAAAGACTGCATTAGTGATGTCATAAATGTTAACTATTTTTTTATTTCAAATGTAGGAGCATCTTTTTTTTTAGTTTTACATTTGCGTTTCATTACTTACCCTAACAGTTGTTTCTTGCCTGGGGTTAAAACACTAAACACGTTTTCTTTAATGACCAAGTATGCCTTCGTGATCATATAGATAGAAAACTAGGAATTCTTTTGTAATAGGGGTCTAGTTAATGGCTGGATTTGCAGAATAAAATATAAAGATTTAGCGACTACTGAAGATACAAAAGCCGTGCTAATATTATGCATCCAATATTCGTGTGGTTACGGGCGCGTAGAAAATACAAATCTGAGCATCTTCGTACTATAATAATTCATAATTAAGAAAGTGGAAGCAGTTCGTCTCTAGATGTTTGTAGAAACCGGTAACAACAAAACTTTGGCACCGCCATATACCAACTAATAATTTTTTTGACACAGTTACCTGCATAACAGATCCGTTTATGCTAAGAAAACACTTTCATACCCCCTCTTTACACGAAAGACGGATGTCTATCCTTACCACCAACAAGCTGCCCATGCCGCGATTGTAACTGACTTAAACGGTGCAGAATTAACGGCTGCTACAGTTCCCACGACATGTATTGTGGCAGGAGAAGAACTTGACAACGCTCTGGCGGCCACTTTTGAAGACGACTACTTGACTGTAGTGACGGACTCATAATCCGCCTGCCGCAACTTCCTGCTAGGCCTCATAACGCCCACGGCCCTCAACATTCTGCAAAGCGGGTACCAGCTCCCGGAAATACACGTTATCTGGGCACCCAAATACGAGTCGTTCGAGAGAAACAAGGGCAGAGACGTCGTTTCTCATGTTCATGCCCACTGGACCGCTTCTCGAGTAGGCGGAAACACGCAGCCCATTTCCTCTTCAAGCCCGCTACTCTAACTTTATACGCAGACATCCTGGCCAATTATCGCTACGAATGACCAGAGTGGCCGCCACCAAATCCCAATTTGTCCAGAGGAGAGGAGACTGCCTTTCCCCGACGTCAAATTGTTATCCTCTCGCCACTCTGCGGCGCTACCTGCAATTAGTGTCCCCAACCTGGCACCCTGTACCATAGGGTATAGGATGGTCAGAATACCCTATTCCTCATCCCCGATCCTCACCCAGGTGAGCCAGCTAAGCGGCAGCGACCTCTCAGACTGGCGTAGCCTGGTGGAGAGGGCCATGACAGCCAGGTCTGACCAGAGGTTCCCGGAGTAGACGATGCCCTCCACTGGCCGGGCACCCAACCATCAGCGCCTAAAGCTCGTTTAAATAAAGTTCATTGATTCACACACTCTCTCCCTGACACGTTACAGCAATGGTGATCATTAGATAACCCAAAATTCAATATTCTGTGTGGTCCTGTACTAGCATTAAGTGTAACACGAGAATCAATTGCTTTTGCAATCAATACTCGCAAAATGTTTGGTCTTGGTGCAAAAATATTTGAGTTCGTTTGTGGATTTTTTTTCGTGCCAGCCAACAAATAGGGTACTGCCAAAATAAAACTGCTCCAAAGTAACCTTGTCCGGAAAGCTCAAGACAAATACAGAGGTAGCTCTCCTGTGGGCAAACCTTTTCTACGTGGAATGGTATTTCAACTTGGCCAGAAAGACGGGTCTTTACTTATGCCAAGTGTTATTTGCTTGTCGTAATCACTTCATACTAAAATTGTCAAAGAGAATTGCGGATTTATTTTCGGGAGGACTTTAGTCATAAACATAAACCCTCCATTTTTATACCGTATAAATGAGGAACTTGTTATGAGGAACATGTTACCACATACAAATATTTGGGCATCACTTCACAAAAAATCTTTCATGGCACTCTCACATCACTAATGTCTGCGTAAATTCCTCGGGATCACTGAGATACCTACGCCCTAACCTATATTCCTCACCCACTAACGTCCTAATACCAACTTGCGAAGCTTTTGTTCTCCGAAAGGTCAAATTTGCCTCGCCAATTTGGTCCCCCTACCAAACTGCTTAACCAACATAATCAAAGCAGTTCAAAATAGGGCCGTTCGACTCATTTCTCGTAATTATAATTGCTACTGCTGCGTAACAAACCTAAAAGTTATTGTTTACTTCAATTGTTGCCCACTCGCCGCAATAATTCTCTTTTACGCCTCTTTTATAAATACGTCAAAAGAAATGCAATGACGACACTTCCAGTTGAACGACCCTTTTACTTATCAACTAGACTACACAGCCGGCTTCGTTTCTCGCGCATGTACGGTAAAACAAACTCTTTTAACGCATACGCATTGCCTCGAGCCATCACGCTGTATAATGATGTTCCTGGTTACTTAGTATCGGACACTGACCCAGTTTCCTTCTGGAACAAATTACACTTACATTTCTGTTGATACTTCTAGGTTCACTGCTTTGTTCTTGTATGTATATGTCATTTACAGTGCTCTCCAAAAATTGTTTTGTAAACCAATTTGCCCAATTATTTTTTGTACTTTATTTTTGTTTGTTTAGACCTATCTGAACAAACTGTTGACACTTCCTGTCTGTGCTGTCATGACTTTCCCTGTTTTGTACCACCATCTGAGCCAAAATAGGTTACACTTATTGCACACTTCCTTAACTTCTGTATGCTATAAACTGCATATTTTGAGTTATTCGAGGATGACGTATGATGACAATTTATACATCATGACGTATGATGACAGTTTATAGTTCGCGTTTCTATGTTACTGATGTTTCGCGCTTATTTTTTGGCCGATTTCGCTGTATAATGCCATTTTAAAAAAAGTTCTTGCTATCTTCTTGTTCTTCTTTTCATAGTTCTTGTTCTTCAATGTTGCTCATGTTTCAAGCTTACTTTTTGTCATCTTTGGACCATGTATTTGTTAGCCCCCTTACTCAGTGCCCTAACCAAGGGCTGTAAGGCACTGGTAAATAAATAAATAAATAAATAAATAAATAAATAAATAAATAAATAAATAAATAAATAAATAAATAAATAAATAAATAAATAAATGAATAAATAAAATAAAAAATTAAACAAATAAATATAAACCATGGTTCCCGTGTTTCAGGGCATTTCTACGAGTCGAAATCTAGCACTGTTTAAAACACGAGGAAATACGGCTTCAATGACAGTCCGGGTTCGGATGACTTCATTTTGTTCTTGCTCCATTCCCGCTCCTCTATTTCCTCCACTTAATCAGTTTACGAATCAGTACAGAAACCGGCCGGTGAGTTGAACTATCACCATAGGGAGAAACCAATGTGTAGTATTTTAGACCAGCATGAAAATAAAGACCAAAAAATTCTGCAATATCCACGAAGTGAATGATGATGAGAGGGGCGAAGCTCCAATGCTTATCGATAAAAGCGTGAAACATTCGCCCACACATCATATAAAGACTCGACACGCCAAGCTTTCCACGGCTCCGTTGACAAACCCGTCGACAACGTCGATGTTGGTAGTGGCTATGTAGGGTTTGTTTTGTACGATGAGAATCTCCATGGGTAAGTTGGCAAATTCGGTGTGTCACATTTTAGCCACCTTGGCCGTCGCCTTCTGCACAACGCCTTATGTCGTGTATCCCTGGTACGTGTCTTGAGCTCGAGTCGACAATCGGCAACCTCTTCTACTTCCTCTTCTCCTTGTTGGGTAGCAACGACCGCGTGTAGCGTTTGGACCTCTTCAGCCAATCTTTCGTTAGCCGATTCCTAGGGGGATCCTGCCACAATCTTCATTAATGTTCCGTGCCGTACACAGCAGCCACGAGGGACGGGACAGGGCCCGAGCAAGAGAAGCTTCGCCCCTGAAATCGAAATATTAATACTTACCATTACAGCACTACAGTTTCAACGAAAAGTTAAACAAACCGTCAAGAGTATTGTGAAAATTTGACTAAAAATAGAAGCTTGACCAATCACTTCATTTCCCGTCTGTAATGTCACTCCAGCTACAACTGATGCGTGCATTTACGGGAGACTCAAACGGGGCAACGGGTAGTGAGTTTAATATGGACAAAAAATTACGCATAGCTTCTTGTCCAGAAAGCCTATGATATCGCAGTTGAATACAATGAAAATAAACACTCATTTCTGCAAAGAAAACCTGAAAGCCGCCTCGGACGAAAAACGCATTAGAGCCACAACGCAAAATTTGATGTTTTCACAACTCGAAAACACATGCCTTAGCATCGATCACCGCAGTTGTCCTTTGAACAGCAAACCTTGCCGAAAAAGCTACAGAAAGGTGTTGTAAATTACCTGTCTATAAATTGCAAACCAGTAATCGAAGATGTTGCAATAAACCACGTTATTTTTCAAAATAATATTTCTGCTCGTCCGACTGTACGTGTATGTTGCCGTGGGCCAACCCAAAGGTCACGCAATAATACTGTTTCTTTTTTAACAGTTATGATGTCACAATAAACATACCTCCTGCTTAGCACCTGGACTAAATTTCTTTTGCACGTAAAGGAAGCCGGCGATGACTGCCATGGCGGAGTTCACAAAATTGACACACACTTTCCATCTTGGTGATTGCTTGAGAATGCCATATTGTTTTTGAAGTAGTTCGAAAGAGGCATTGCGAAGATCTTTTGAAACAAGTCCTCCGTAACGTAGTGTTTTCTTCAAACCAATATAATTGTAGACTGTTGTGCTACAAAAAAAAGTTAATTAGGCAGAAAACTTGTAAAATGGCACCCGAAAGAAACTTACGGTAGCATTTATTAAAAATCTCGGCGCCATCTGCAGATCATCAATAGTATTCTTGAAATGCACAAATAGTTTTAATATTGTCACGGAACACCTATCAATGCCCCATAGCGCCATAACCCGTCACCGAAGACGATGAAGAGGATGCGGCTGGCCCAAACAATCATGGCCGCTTGTAAATAGATCGCATCGCTCTGCGGCAACATCTTGTAAATACATCGCTTCATCGTCGCCCATGGTTCACCTCATCATTGTCCGGCCGCCACGTAACAATATATCTAATTCTACTCTAACACACATGTTTGGCGATCGGCCAAAATTATGCGCATTTACGCTAGCTATATGGGAAACATTTTAGCACATATTTGCTGAATGGTTTTTAAGAATTTTTTTTTCAGTCCCGGCTCCAGATGTTCCTTAGCTTCGACTTACACTTAACTGTAATGTTTTTTGCTTAAGGTAAATTTTAGAATAAAAACAAGTACATTTTGATCGAGCAAGAAGTTGTATTGTTTCTTCCCAATTCCAAATTGCACGGGTTATATTGTTTCTCACTTACATGTCGGATTTCTTCAGGAAATCAATCAACTTCGCATAATAAGGTATTCCATACATTTCCACTACTTCAGAGGAATTGATCGTCATATTAACCAAAGCAAATTCTTGATTTATTAGCCGCAGCAAAGGGAACTGAAAAAAAATTGAGCAAACAAGGTTAACGAAACGGTACGCCTTCATTCGTCTCGATTTAACTCAATCGCTTTTGTGCACTGTAAAATCTTTGAATGTTTTTTTCTAACTGGTTCGTAATGGGGAAACCTAAGTCGACATAATACATTTTAATCGCTTTGTAATAAACTTGCGGCTGCAGAGAGTTTTGTGTACCTAAGGTTTCATGAATCAAAAGCCATGAAATAAATGTTTCTAATGTTCCTTAGAGGCGTTCGGACCATAAAACGTAAACCCAACAATCTTCATGCAAAGATAAACGTATTTTCTTCTTCTTGCATCTAAATTTGTCTATGAGCTGCTATATATGAAAAAAAGAACTGAACAATAAAGAACATCTGCAAAACATGCCTAGAAAAAAGAACGCACGGAGACAAAAACTCAAATAAATGAATATGTACGCCGAAGGAATTATGTGAACGTTATCTTGCATGGTGTCACTCTAAATAACGAAATCGGAACAGGAATTTGAAGATACCCCAACATAATGATCGGAGTGAGCTGCTGTACACATCGGAAACTTTTGGATACACAACAAAAGTATTTTCATCATCAACTAGAGGGAGAATATGCTTTCATATATTTTTTCTAAGCTGTCCTCCTACCACGTAAAGATCTTCAGTTCTTAAAAGAACAACACTGGTCAAGTTTTGCGGAGGTCTGCGTATAGAGAAAGGTACTGGGGCCCCACTACCTGTGATAGAGATCAGGGGATCTTATAAGATGGAACCTTGTTTCCAAAAGGGTCGCAATAGTGGGTTCAAATTTTTTGAAGGTGGGTGCTAGTGGGTGCTAGTGTTATGTTCTGACGGAGAAAGGGTCGATGAGTGGTGCGTGCCTGCAAATGGCATGAACTATCGGGAAGGTCTTGCGTAGGTGTTCAATGTCCAAATAGCCAACCCAAGTCCCGAACTCACGTGCAAGCCCTCCTCCCAACTGCCAATCTTTATTGAAAGCGCTAACACGCCGATGATGTTTCCCGGGCATTCCCAAGCTGAGGTTCCTATTTGCTACCTTATTATTTTCAACGCTAGACAAAAAGAAAAGTTGAAAATGCGTCTGGAAGCCAAACTGGGGCCTCACATAATCAAAAATGCCTGCTTGACTTGGGTGTGAGTTCAAAATAGCGTGAATTTGTTCCAATATAACAAACATTTTGCAAGATTTTGTCAATAAATTATTCAAAGCTTCGTTTATAGAAATTTCTTTAACGTAACCTATAGTTTCGCATACAACCCCGAGACTTTAGTGGACCAACCCTAGGGAGTTCATTACCCTAATGTAACAACGGCTACCCGCACGATGAATGAGCAACCAAAATTGAAATACTATTGCGCTTGTACAGAACAAATTGCTGCTCAAAACGTTTCGCGTGTCCGTTTAAGCTAGCCTAAGCGCGTAACAAGATTTTGCATGCTGCAGTCATTTATTAACTGGCAGGATGCGAACTTTTCATTCGAAACCGAAAAACGCGACAACTTTATTCACTTTTTGAAAACGCTACCTTTCGTTCAACTGTAAGTTTTTAATCTCTGTGCGAGGGGCCAAAATATTTCACGCCACTTCTAAAACGCTTCAACCCGGTAAGACAAAATCAAAGCAGATAAGTTAGCAGAAACATGCAAATTTCGAAAGATTTCTAACAGCTACACTTGAGGGAAAAATATTATTTGTTACTATTGCGGCCGCGCAGCGTGTGTTTCCTCTGCGGCAACTTATTAAAACTTCACAACCAAACTTTCGTGTTTACAAAGGAGAGCGCCGCTATACCCAGTTGTGAGGAAAAAGTAATAGATTTGCTTGGTTTATACGAAAGATTGGCCAATCATTTGGTTCTGTGGGAAAATGGGCCGCTTACGACACTCCTTTCCATCGCATGAGTGCATAAGACGATTCCATCACACTCCCCCTGAACTGGTGGTGTTGAATCATTTGCATTTTTCAGTGTCTCATTTCAAAGGCCAGCCTACCGTACCAGACTCGATCTTCGCATCTTATACAGTAAAAAGTTTTGCGTTGTTGTCTCCTCGCAATATTTTATACTTGGAAGTGGTCCTCACCCCATTTACCAGGGCTCTTCTTCTCCCAAGGGGCGCCACTGAGGCGTACGTTCACTTACGTTCACAGCAACACGCGTGCGTCAAGCGACTCACAATAACCCATTTTACCCTAGCCCACGCACAATTGAACCACAAGCAGAGATCACATGCCCTTTTTCTTTACCGTTTTTCTTTCGTTGGTTTCCTCCTCTTCTACCCATGCGATTCACTATTGTTCGTTCTGCAGAATTCATTCTTCTCGCTTGACAACATGTGTACATGCTTCAAACCACATGAAAATATCAACCGCGCACACAGAGACACCAAATAGCGTACCCTACTGCACAAACCATTTACCCTCATCATCTAGATTGTAATCCCATTTGGCGAGTGGTAAAGGTTAACTCGTTGCGACAATCTTCATAAGGAACATTGCTTGAAGGAACTTCGAGAACAAGAATAAAATTTTATGACTGCTGTACTAACGGAAGTAACTCTGTTAATTTTCTCACTAACATCACCGATCTAGCGCAATAATATTTACTGAAAACAAGCCAATTTCCAATATAAAAATGGTGAGATGCACGAATCGTGTGATGTATGCATCTGCACTTAATTACTCCATTCAGTCGGTTAAAACTGGTTTGTTGTAAAACTAGCGCGATTCAAAAACTCTCGCCAGCATTTTTGCATAAACAAACCCAATTAAACCGTCTATTCTTATACACGGTAAGACATTTATACAGAAAAAAAATTCGAAAGTTATCGGAACAAAGAAATAAAAGAGTGAAAGAGCACCAGCCATAGAACAACTAAAATCTGCACCAAAATGCACGGATGGCTATGGTAGTACTTTTAGCCATGAACATAAATATTCATATAAACGCAAAAAACAATGACACAAAATGCAACCCAATGAAACGGAAAAACAACCTTTTTTTAGCCCAAGAAAGCGAAGCGATTACGTAAGAAATAGAAATAAATTATATTTTGATTCTCTCAAGCAAATCGATCTCACAATGCATCGCACTTATCCTAAATAAGCATGCATGTTATTTTAAAGTTGTCAGCACCATTAAAGTGTTTATGCCACAGCAGACGTATCAATACAGATGAAGTTGTTCCTACCAACTGCTTCTCTTTACCGATTCGTATTGGTAGAGCACAACCATCAGAGCTGGAAGAAGGTAACGCCTAGAACTCCTGAGTCTTTTGCACATTTCCAAATCGCTACTTGTAAGCAAGCAAAACGTTGCAAACTTAAAACAGGATATACAAGTGCACTGGACTTCCCTTTTGTGAGTACACACATTAGGGTAAAGAAAAAACACAATAAATACTTGTGTTTACCATTCAAAATCGCAATGAGAAGCAATCTGTATGCCCGCTTAAGCATCCCACAACAAAAACTGAAGGCTTTGAAAGCAGTAGTGTTGTAAAATTTCATACCTCGAAATGAGACGAATGCTATAATGCAACGTAAATGAAGCTGTTGAAGTGGACAACGCCCTCTTTAAAAAAATTGCAGAAACAAAATTCTTGCGTTTGAAAGACTCCACACTTAGGAGCTAGGGACAGCGCACTCTGTATCGGGATGGCGCATACAAATGTTGCTTGCGATCTTTATTGCATGGGAAACAAGAATAGCCATTGCCAAAGAGCCCGACAAACAAGCAAAGTACACTAAAGGCGTGTGTCTTCAGATTTCCGGAAAGATGGTCGTAAAGATGTATTTAGAGAAGGAAAGGGAGAAACAGAAAGCGAGATTTGTTGAGAACCGTTGGTAAGTGGAGTGTTGTGGCTGCCAGTTTATGTTTTGCGGCAATGGCGGCAGTGCAAATGACCAGGATTGTTTGGACTTGCACGCCGGAGCTGCCGCGCGCGCCCTCCTACAGCCCATCCCAGTTTAAATATGGGAATGAACCGGGGGGGGGGGGGGCATGACCACATAGAGTGGACAAGGGTAGGTGTGTCAAAAAAGGCAATTCGATGAGGGATACTGAATGGGATAGATACAATTGAGTACTCCCCTACAATTTCGGGTGTTAGTTTGATGCGAGTAGGCTGCAAGTAGTAGGCTGCGTTGAGGTGTATGTCCAATTTTACTTTTTTACTTAACAGAAAAGCACTCCACCTTGATCACTTTCCCGCCAATCTGGTCGATTACATTATGTCTAAAACTGGTGAAGCCGTAGCTAAACCAACGCCATTAGTGATCACAGCCTTTTCTTTAACGCAAAAAGTCTAAATGCAATGTACCAAGACATAAAGTTTGAAATGTTACGACCGAGCAGTTTCACCGAAAATGTTTCTTTTCTTTTTTCTGGTACTGATTACAGGAATACCAGAACCAGAAGAATATTTTCAGAGCAAATTACAGGACGCATAGTTTATTAGCCGGTTAAAGTACACGAGCACAAAGAGAAGTTATTTTTGTTGCAGAAGTTGACTGCTTACACAGTTCAATTGCCGGCGTTTTTATAAGAACTTGTGTACCGAAATTTCGATCATTTGTTAAAAGCCAACTTCTTGCACTTGACTTGCTAATTGGTTTAATAGGTGTTCAAGCAAAGCACATTTACTCCGGGTAAAGCGAAGGTTACCTATATGTCTAATTTTTTTAGAGGGAGCTAGTACTTAGCATATTCAGGTAAGAAGCTCTAATAAATCAGCGTAACCTTTTGTGGCAGGGTTACCAATTTAAGCGTTTACGGCAGTCCATTTATGGCCTATTATTGTTTGCACCTGCAAAAGATGTTACTTTCAGGCCACCATAAGTATGCAATGTATGCCGGTAAAATTTTTAAAGGTGGGTAGAATAATACCACGACAATCAAGCATGTACTGAAGCTTTCAACTCATACAGGTAAGGATGCGCTCACAGTTTACAATACGGTAGGTTTCACCAGCCCAATATATAAGCTTTCCCAAATGAAACTCCAGACGTCACCGATTTCATCGGTTGAATAAACAGATGTTAGCTGCCGTTAGGGATAATGCGAGTTTCTCTTGTGGCATTCCTATTATTGAGTTTAAATTGTTTTATCTTAGAATGTGTCCCTTCGACTAAGAAGAACTTCGTCACATTTTGCCCAATAAAAATGGCAGTCATTCGGTGGTAGTGGCAAAACGCAGGAGTAAGTGAGGGTAATAAGATAGGAATGGTACTGTTAAACAAATTTCAAAACCATTTACGAGAAACAACGAAAATATTTGAAATTCTAATTTGTGAGAGCTAAATTTTATTGCGTGACGCAATGAAGCTTTGAACAAGTGAACGTAGGGTTCTTGTAATGCACTAGTCCTACACTGACGACACCAATAATGGGTAGCGGCAATTTAATGGGTGAATACATACACGCAAATGTGCACTTTTTGTTGCACCACCAGAATCATGTGTCACACTGCTCTTGTTGGTGCTATGAACTTTAAAAGCATATTTGAAAGCATTGGCCTCGATGAAATCGCCTTACCACTTGAAATGGTTGCTGTTTCAAGCGAGGCAAAATATCGTGATGAAATTTAATTACCTCTGTAACAGCTGGTATCAAATACTTTTCAGAGACAATAGCCAAAACACTGGGGTTCAAAATTTGTGAATATAAATTTACTCACGCCGGAGAAGTTAGTTTCCAGATTGGTGCTTTGGTACGGTGATAAATTGAAAATATGTCGGCCCTCTGCTCAGGAGGTGTGGTTAGCTGAAATAAAGGAAAAAGATCCACATGAATGGTTCTATTCCTACCGTCGAAAATTTCATATTGGTTTTCAGTATTTTCAGGTTTACAAAATAAAATTTAATATCAGCCACACCACCATTCGAAACAAGCTAGATTTTACTGCCTGACGAATAGAAAGAACAAGCAGTTGCTCCTAAGTCTACGTTTGTCATCTGGTCATCTGCTCTTGAACTTTCCTGCCATCCCCGTCGCCACTTTTAAACCCCTTAGAAAGCATCTGCCGCACCTCGGTCCACTCGCTACCCAGCTTCATTTCCAGTAGAGTGGTGCGTCGCGCTGCCTTAGAGCTCTTTTGCGACTTTCCTTTCGCATTGGTGATTAACTTTCCTGGCACCATTATTGGCTCTCGCTCTCCGGTTCACAGAACTTCAGCTTTCTTGTTCCACCTACTTTTTGACCTCCGGAGGCGCGAGCTTAAAAAGCGAAGATTTATTGCGTTCGCCCTATGAACCACTACTTTAGAAAACATTATAGCACTGGGGTATTTTGTGCTGACTGGGGTTTTTGGTAACAGCCCGCCAGTTAGTGTTTGCAATATTATCTAACGACAAGACATCTTTCATGGTTTGGTCTGATATTGTCACCCCTTAAGGTTTTTTTTGTGGATATTGAACCTAACGTATATTTTATCCGGTTTTTTGCGTGTGTGTAATGGTTAACAACGAAGATTTACACGCTTGTACAATCCGCGGTACCCGTTTTTGTGCATTTGCATTTGGCTGTTTTAATTTGACATGCTGTGACCCCCAGTCTTTTGCTCAGTCATTGGATCGTTGATGAGAAAATTTTTGCCAGAATTATAAAAAAAATTTGGGGTGTAAGAACATCGGCTTTTTCTTACATTGGCCAACTGTCTTTCGAAATCTAATAGCTCTTCCGCAAGTTTCGTGCAGCTTCCTTCACTTATATCTGGCCGTATAAACGTTATGGCTGTTTTGATTAGGTTCTTGTAGGCTCGCATGACCATGATGTTGTACTCTGATGCATTTGGATACAGGAACTGGTTTCGCCCGTTTATGTTAATTTGGTCGATCTGAAAACACAAAAAAAATTGTTTATACAAAACCTGTTTCACATATATTAACTTAAATTATTACCTGATGACAGAACTAACGCATTACACTAGGTTATGCATTTTAAGAAGTTTCAGAAAACGCAGTTGAATATACTGTCAAACATCTTGGCACAAAAAGAACCAAACTTTTTGCGACTAAAAAGTCCACCCAAATTCAAAAAGGCAGGCATTAACATTATCCACTTGTACGTGTATGCACGTAAGTAGATGTTACCGGTGTGTTGAACACCCTAAAGAGTTCAACGTTAGAGTGCAGGCTTTAACTTGCCTTCTGAAGTGGTCGTAATACTAATAGATGTTCTAGTACGGGTTCCTTTACAAACACTGTCTGCTGATCCTACTGAAACATGTATGGTGCTGAAAAACAGTCAGCGAATTTGCAGAAAAGTTCTCGTAGTTTCGTTCCACAATTAATCGGACGGTAGCCAATTACACATAATATAGTTTCCTAGCAACCTAGCTTTGCTAGTACCTTTTCTGTAAGCTGAACACCATAAACACCGTAATTAGGCTTAAGAAAAGCAGACTGCAATGTTGAATCGTGTACAAAAAACTGCAAAGATAGAAAAGAAATTTTAGAAACCTGGCAGTACAGTAAGGTCCGAGATAAACGCTTGATTTGGGTAAACTTTTTATAAAATAGACCGCAAGGAGTCATATTTTGTTACAAGCTCATATATAAAATTGCTTTTACCTGTATTATGTGAGACCCTAGGGCATCGCGGTCTTTTCCAACGCCGAAAGCAAGGAATGCCCCAATGCCGCCCCGCAGGACCACATCTGTCCAGTTTAGAGAGAGGGTCTTGTTTTCAGTGATAGGCCATTCACCGAAGCCAGATGCATTTAATATGTCGAGAATCCCTTCCCGATCGTCCGGCTTCTCTAGAACGGCTGAAAATAATAAGTATTATTATATAAGTTGGGCTCCATAAATGCAGTCTAAGAGTTTGTTCTGCAGTTGCAACTAAACGTTTGAACGTTTTAGTTTTTCTGCAAAACGTATCTGCAAGATTCTCGAGTATACGGAAGCACAAATACCAATTGTGTCAACAAGATGCGAAGAAACACCAACCAATAAAGGAAATTATTTTGCCACCTTAGATGGTTTGTTTCCCTCAAATACCGGGATTTAGTGCACATAGGTATCGTAAGGCATTATTTTAAGTCAGTGAACGAGGAAAAAATCAGGTGCTAAGGTTTGCAGTGGCATATGGTGTCATTTGGAAAACATTAAATTTCTCTGTCACGTAAATGCATTTTGAGGTAAGGAAAATATTTAAACACTGTTTGAAAGACTGGCCAGAGGAGGGCGCGTGAATAAGATGCCGAAGCACGGGACGAGGGTTTTAAGAAATGGCAGCAAAGGACGCCCGTTTAAAGGGCAACAGAAGCTCGGAAGGAGGGTAGGTCGCGTCCACGCGGTCAACAAAACCGGCTTTAGAGATGAACCTCCCGGCTGTACGAGAAAAAGGCTCATGCTGTAGGCGAACTGATGAAACGAATTAAAAAAAAGTGGCGACTGGGCTGCTGCAATGCCCAAGCGAATATCAGCAGCAGATAAACAAAAGCTCGAACCAGGCTTTTGCCTTGCCGTTCCTAAATAGTAGCACATAGGCCCACAAATTCATTGCCTCTTGTAGGCTTTAGTTTAATTGTGGATTTTTGCAGTAGTAATCAATGATGCTGTACCTTGTTTACATGCACTACTAACGCTAAGCCGGCAAGGATGGTTAACATAGAGTAAAATATTAGTTTCTGGGCTTGCTTTGTCGCCTACAGCTCTTTTTTCAGTAAGCCAGCTGATCGCATGCGTCCTCTGGATTCGACGAACGCCTAGCGATCGGTTCACGGCTTCAAACGCCACTCGCTATTTTTAATATGATAGACGTAGGCACCAAAGTTTGATATCATTTCGCAACAAGCCAACATTTCTTGGATTACTTTTCAAAAGTTACCACTAAAGTGTGTTCTCTGCAAATGCACCTTTCCAAAACTGCCGATTATGATACTCAGTTTTCAACGACTCACTGGTACGTATTTTGAACATTCCTCTTGTTTTCCCAGTATCCACACACCCATAAGTATATGAACCTAAATCCAACAGTTTTAGTGTTCCGCGCAGCAAAACAGAAATAATTCAGTAAAACCGCAGACGTGACAATAAAATAAATGCAGCGGGAAAAATATACCTTAGCTTTTGAAACGAGGGGGATGAAATGAGACTTGTTATACACAAGCATCTTTAACAATTACGCAGGCTTTATTGATTCCCACATTTGGTGTAAACCTTTACAAAACGGTTGAGACTCTCATATAAATGACAAGGGTAATAATCCTATATCGCTAAATTATTATAATATTGCCTGCCTTTTTAATTACCCTCTCCCCAAATAATTATATTATTAATTCACCGTAGCTGACTCAAGGCTTGATTTTAGTTTAAATCATCTAAAAGATGACCAAAACAATGTCAATCTCTTTACCTCCATTTATACAAAACCTAGCAAAATAACATTTCGCCACCACCTTCAACTGCGGCGGCCAACACTCCCCACATCGCTCATTTTTTACTTAGGCCTTATTAACCCTCATTCCAATTCTGCGCCCTCGTGATATTACAATAATTGAATTGTCCGTGTTTTTCCCGCTCCACTCTTTTACCCGTTCTTCCAATTTTGCTTCCTCTGACCTTCTACAGACTTTCCCTACTCCCCTGTTTCTCTTGTAGTTCAACTCCTCCCACTTTTTTTCTCCTTGCGTTATCCCTCTATCTGGGTCGACGCATTTTCCTCAATACTCTGCCAATCTTGTAAATAATATTTTACCAGGATCCTATTGTATCAATGTTTCTTCATCTCAGGCCGTCTTGTTTTCACTTCTTCTCTACTTCACATAGTCCTCGACTGCTCCTACCCTTTTCCTGCTATTCCCCCACTGTCATTTACATATGGTTCCACTTTTTATTTCCGTCTCCTTGATCCGATGTTCCTTTTCGATTTTTTGCTCATCCATCTCTCCCATCGTATATCCTCCTAAAATCACCGTCACATTTTCATTTTCGCTTTCCACATCGACGACCGCCACGTACCCTTTACCTTCGCCGGTTCAACCGGCTTTCGCTAAACTCCTTTTACTAAACTCCTCATCCTTAGTTATCCCTAATTAAGCCAGTACTTTCTTTTTTACCTGTAAAGTCCAACAGCCTTCCTTCCTTTGGAAACTTGGTCAACGCCCGGCGGCGATACATTTTTTCCCCATTTTCATTCCTATATTTCCACGCATTCTTGCGCTGGACATTTGTGTGGCTTTCGTCCACGTCTTCCGCTATTTTTTTCTGTGCCGATCACCCATCTTTACCTCCCCTTCCTGATTCTCATACTCATGCTATTGATGTACCATTTATTTAATTCCCATTGACTCGTATTTCTGATCCTGTCATTGTAACCTTCACCGTCCAAGGTTTATCCCCTTCGAGCTTCCTTGGATACAGTGCATTCTCTCGGCCTCTCAAGCCAATCACTCTCCGTATTACACATTCTGCCCTGCCATTTGCATTCTGCGTTTGTTTCACTCTCGCTAATTGCTTCCGCACAAAGTGCCGGAGATACATTACAAGCTATTCTGCTGTGATAGCAAACAGCCTTTGTGCAGTATTCAAGCGACAAAACAACACCGCAAATTTTTAATAGGTGGCTATGAACTGTTGTCTTTACAACGAGCTCGACAGATCCTGAACGAGACGTTATCGCTTGCGGAAACTTTGCGGGGAAGGCAGCGCGGCGCTAGTACCATGAAGCGGAGCTATATACCCCACAATATAGCTGTGTTGAAAAATAACTTGTGGACTCTTGAATGTGTGAGCGTAAAAGATTTTTAGTTTTTTTTTATCAGAGTTCTCATAACCGCCAATCTCCCACGCAGGCCTTCAAAGCCGAAAAATGTACTATTCACTTGCAATTGCTTCTCAGATTTATTCAAAATAAATCTCTAGTAGACACTTCTAAGCATCACTTTGGTAATCCCTTCGAGTGGCGGTTGTGTTTGTGTTGGTGACTTCACTGTTCGAAATATGTAAACGCCAAAGTTTAACTCATTTTTTGGGGAGTACACGGACGTATAATCCCATGCCTGGGCTGCCCGAAGATGAAAAAAATTACTGACCCCCTTTTTTGTCGTTAACTTCAAGCGTGCACAATTATTTAACCTTCACGTTATATAGGTAAACCTCAATTCTGCTTTATTAATTTTGTTTTACCCACACCCAGTCGTAACGCGGCGTATATCACTGCTGAAACTGATGTGGCTCTGAGTAGAGTGCCTTCAACATCACGGCAATAAACATCTTTTCTTCCCGATGTTTTAATAGGGGAAGGTGTATCTGTACAAAAATAAATTCATGCTATGTCTTGTTTACTATACGTATAGAAAAAGGGCGGCAAACGTCGTTCACCTTCCTAATAATTTGTTAAACCCATGGTTTAGTTTCTGTTGTAATTATACTATTTTGGCTAGGAAACCGACACTTTGGACGCGAGTAGTATTGCTGGTTCATTTGGGAAAACGGTTCCCAGATTGAAAATAATAAATTCCTGGTTCCTGTCCGCCACAACGAGACCTTTAGCAGCTTTTAGGAATGAGCTGGGAACTCTATTCCGGATGTGTTACATAAAACTGCTGCAAACATTAAAGCTGTCACTAGGAAGTATTTTGACGACAACCAACTTGCAGTGCTAGTATCAGGCTTAGCTTTACTTACCAACACATGAGTTGTAGGCAATTGCAGTTTTGTCCGTAATGTTCTGACTGTGCTGATAATTTAGCTTCATGTTTTCTAAAAGATCTGTATGTAAAAAAAATGGGCCTTGTTAGCGTTGAATTGTGTAGGTAATGATTTTTAAATAATACACCTCATTATATTTTTCATACAAAAACATTAGGCAGCATTCACTGGACGAAAAAATAGGCTAATCATTGTGATTTGCCAAAGAAACATTTTTAAGTTATCACGATGCATAGCATTGGGAACAATCGCTACCTCTAAGGAAAGGCTCAACGTCTTGGCGCTATGGAGTAGTATTTAACGTTTTATATACGCAACGGAACTTGCGCCATCATTCATGGCCGCTCACTGCTCAGAATCCAAATTACGCTTCCCACCAGAGTATCAGATTTAAGAAAGCACACCAGCAAACAACCCTCATGAAAATGGACGTTGAGTTTTAATGGACTTCCTATTGTGTTTCTATAGAGTCAATAAAAAGTCAATTAAAACTCATCGTTTATAGACTGTGCTCGTTAAAAAGTCAACAAACTTTGTATTGCAAAACCTCAACCAACATTTTATTGCCTTCAAGACATTGAGTTTTAATACACTTCATATTGCGTTTTTATAGAGTGAACCAAATCTCCCATCTTAAAAACAGTGACCAATATAAAATCAATGAACTTTTTATTGCAAAAATGCAACATCAATTTTATTGCCTTCACTATATTGAGTTTTAACAAACTTTGTATAGCCTTTCTATAAAGTCGTTTGAACTCCGAATGAGTGGACTGTGGTCATTAGACAGGCAAAAAACTTTTTATAACGAACACGCAGCAAGAATCTTATTACCTTCATTAAGTTGAGTTTCAATAGACTTTGTATTGCGTTTCTATAGCCCACCCACGGAGGTCTGGTAGCTTATCGGTGCATATATGTGGGGTGCTATAGCGTCGCCTACCCCGCCTCATCAACCGAGACGCGCGATGGACGTCCCATCACTTCGTCTTGGGAGCACTTGGGAGCGGTGGCGCCTGGGATGGCGGACATCACCGCCGAAGAGTTCGAGCCCCTGCAAAGCTCCTCTGTTAAAACTTGCCAGAAAACCTAACTCACAGGCAACAGGATATTACGACTATAATCAATAAGAATTTTATAGAAAGGTAATAGAGATAAATTAATATAAACTCATCAGACATTCTGTTCAGACCTAGCTCATATGCAACCGGTTGTGATGACTGGGCACAATAAAAATTTTATAGAAATTTAATTGAGTTAAATTTAATTGAAACCCTTCAGAAACTGTATTCAAAGCTGACTCAAACGCAACAGGTTGATACGACCATACTCAATAATAATTTTAAGAAAGGTAATCCAGGCAAATTTAATAAAAACTCATCAAAAGTTCTATTCAAACTTTATTTACACGCAACACGATATTACGACTATACTCAATAGGAATTTTATAAAACATTAATTGCCACAAATTTAATAAAAATCCGTCAGAAACTGTATTCAAACCTGATTTCCACGCAACAGGCTGTTGCGACTGTACTAAATAAGAATTTAACAGAAAACCTATTGAATATATTTTATAAAAACCCCATAGGAAACTCATAAGAAACTACATTCAGAACCGATAAGGCCTACTGACTTGGCTCTATAGACTTTTAATTGAAACGCGGTGGCCAATTTGTAATGGAAACTCAGTAGAAATATTCTATAGAATGTTTACAAAATGTTTATAGGATTCTTTTGAGCAATATCTATAACAAGTTTATAAAATCTCGGTAAAGATTTTTATGAGGGAATCTTGCCACCACTACTAACACAGAAAAAAATATAGCCCTGTGCAGCCTGTTACAAGGCAGCTTAACTTTTCCAGAAACTGAAATTTGGCCACCTTTGCAACTGAGAGGGGAACACTGAGGAAACAGCGGAGCTGGTAGACTTGAACAGCTTTAACTTGGTTTTTTTTTATCTCTGATATTTACAGTGCGAAAGTACGGGTGTGTACTCTTCTTAAGAGACAGGTGGGTAAAAACCTAAGCTTTCTCTATACAAATAGCCAAACTCCAAAGCCGAAGTCCATTTCAACTCATTTAAATCCAAAGCCAAAGTCCGTGGTACAAACTGAAGAAAAGGCTGTGCTCCCCAAATACCGTGATAGCGCAGTCGGGTCAAAACGGGTTTAACATTGCGAGGTACCGGGGTTAGAGAATTCCTAGTACGGAAGCTTTTTTTTTGATGCGCAAACTTCCAATGCCAGGTCACGTGCTCTTTTCCTGCTCTCCACATTCTCTCATAGTTTTTTGCAAAGAGTGTTTCTTTTTTCTAATTCGGCGAGAGCAGATTGCAGTTAGCGATGCGCGTGTACCCAAAAAAGCTTCAACAGTTACGGCGTTAAACTTTAGGTGCACTCTTTAGTGCGTGGTACCGAGGGCAGAATAGATTTCTATATCGGATAGAGAGTTGTCTTGTACACACAATCGGGAATATTTAAGTAAATTATACCATTTTCTAAAATGGTCGGCTGACGTGTATTGAGTGAAGTGAATGCACAATTCATTTCTACCTCGTGCAATGCGCCGGCGGGACTATAAAATTGCACACCCTCGCTGGCCTTGCTCAGCCGCAGTACCGCGACGCTGTGGTGCAGTGTTGTGTTCTCGTTTTCAATAACTGCCGATATAACACAATACATTTCTGCCATTTTCTGAAGACGAAAAGTATTTATATTTTTGGGGATTGCACCTCTGAGAGATTATTTTTGCCAGGTATGATACCAAGGCAGCAACCACACTACAGGAAAAACATCTTCCAGGCAGGCAAAATTTTAGCTAATACAAAAGGCCGATCAAGCAAATTGCAATTCAACAACCGCAAAAAAAAAGTGTAACAGGTATAATTTTACTTGTTTTCACAAAACAACTGCTTAAGATTTCAGCCAGCTAACTCCACACCACAGGCTTTCAGAAATCGTGAACAGAGATCAAGTAAATATTTTATTTTGTTTGTAGAGCAGTTTAGGAGTCCGGGATATCGTCCGTCCAATGTAGTTGTGACCAACGCATCCCGGATGAAATAACATCTAGTCGAAACGATCTCAGAAGTTTCTTGGAATAGACCCTATGAGCGAACATTCGGTCGTTACCAGCGCGAACGCCAAACAGGTCGCGCGGTCCAGTGACAACGGTTTTATGCTTTGGAGAAAAAGGGTCGCCAGAGGGCTGGTTCCTCTTTGCAAAAAAGTGAAGATTAGTCCAAGCGTAAACCAAGAGAGGAAATCCCCCAGCTCCGTCAGGCAGCTGTCAAGGCTAAAAAATAAACAGTACGTGAATACAAGAAACGCCGAACCATACACAAAAGAAATACTGGCAAATGACTGCCACGGACTTGCGACAGTTTTCACATTGAGGAGAACTGCATCCATTCTTTTTATCCTCCGTGTGAGGAGGTGGTTTTTTCTTCAAAATCAACCATTGCACCGAACGTTGACGCCATAGTGTATTAGGCCTTGCGTCAGATTATTTATATTAAAAATTAAAACAACCTGATTTCATACAGCTGTGCCGCTCCGTATTATGAGGCTCTCTGACGAAGTCTAGGTGCGTGGTACATAATTTCTTGCTCGTCGAAACAGCAGTGAAGACAATGTCGTCTCAATATATTTCTTCAAAACCAAATGAACGTATAGTTTTTTAATGTGGGCCAAAGCAAGTAATTCTGCAAAATTTGGCCCTTCTATAACAGTTTTGTTGCTTTTCTTTATGCGAGACTGCAACACAATTTTCGTCTTTTTGTTATCGCACCCGGTTTTTCCGTGCTAAGATGTAATGTATTCTTTAGCTCTAAATAAATTATAAACAATACTGGCCGTGGCGCTGAAAGAGGTATAGGAAGAAAGGTGCATGAGGGACGGAATGGTCAAAAATAAGCCTAACACTTACATCGTGTGACTTTAAAATTGTTAAACCGAAAATTCTTCGCCGTGTTATGCTTGTTCATTATCTTCAGCAGAATATTTATTCAACAAATAGCTAATCCGCTACCAAAACGTATTGCTGTCTTACTGGCTACCGTCTAAAAACACGGTTATTCCCTCAAATAGAGTAAACATCTCCGCTCAGGTGTCATTCCCTGTGGTATAGTCATATGGTTTATAACAATACTTTCGCTTAATTCTTCGTATAAAAGAATATTGGCGAATCTTAAGGGCATTCATATCAAGAGTATGCTCCTGTAGGTTCAAGCACTACCTACTATAAAATTTCGAGCACCACATTGATGAGAATATATAAAAACATTAGGGCCGGTAAAAACCCGACCTACCTTTCAGCGTCTCTTCAAGTTCAGCTTGAAGAATCTCGACAGCACTATACCTCGACAGGTCGTCAGGTATGGATGTTTTGTTGAGCCATCCTCCGCAGGCATAGGAGTAAAAATCATCGCATGGGTCAACGCACGGGTCCATATAATATTTAATCAAATTTGCTGGTAAAACAAAACGACAGACCAACGAGTAATTTATGAAATATCCATATTTGAAACGATATTGGCATAACCCTCGCACAAGAGCGGCGCCGCAGTGGCAGCCGAAGGCTGGCAACACTGCGGCAGCTTACAGTTTCCATATTCTTTTGTGCTGTAGTGACCTACATGCGGTCATGCATGCAGGTCACTACAGCCCATGCGTTCAACTCTTAGAACATTTAGTTGCTGGATTGTGGCGGAAATGGCAGATCTAAACCCTTAAAATTTTAAATTTTCAGATAGACATTTCTGGTAAGTAATCGGCGCTTTCCACGTTTATATCTTCAAAAAGACTGATATCAGTTTAGCGTATTGTTTCTGCAGTTATGAAAAAACAAACGGTACACGATTTACTTATTTTCCCATACAAGCTACTGGTTTCTGTTGAATATAAAAAGACTGCTCGCTAACACAAATCAGGCCGAGTGCTGAATGCAGCAATCATTCAGAAAACTAGCCGGTTCAGATTCATGGTGCAGTATATCGCGAAAAACATACTGCTAAACGGCATACATGCATCCTCTCTAGACCTACAATCAACGCATGAACAAAAGGTGATTACAAGGCATATGAGAGAAATGAACCTTCACATTGGCCGTAATACAAAAATAACTGTTGCACCTTCTTGTGAAATATCACCAGGAAACTCCGCTAACCACCCCATTATACACAATAGGAACCGGCAAACAAAGTGTTCAGCAATCGTTGTCTCTTACGCTGAATATTGGGTCATTTGTTTGGTCAAAATAAAAATGCGTGAAGTGTGTTTTATTGAGTTTATTATGGTTTTTTTTTTCTCTATAGGGCGATTTTGAGCAATAGTTTCAAAAAAGCTGAAGTATAATTAGTGTAGAATATTTAAAATCTCCGTGACACGAGAATCATTCTCCTAACACATGCCCGACCTTCATGGCGATGACCATTACGTTATTCCAAACGTGCAGGCAGATACGTTTTCTGACACCGCAATTTTTCCCCTTCCTTACAGGCCTCCTTGCTTTCTTGCTAGATACTGGCCGCCTTTGACGGGAAGTGCATGCTCCACTTCAGGACATCATTCTTCTACAACCTGTAACACGGATATCTCGTCATCTGGACCGCCAGCCAAGCCAGACTCCAAGGTACCAAAGCAGCGCGTGTCCCCGCCCAAAGCTTTAACTACCAGACGGTGTAATGGAATGAACCGTCGAGGAGGACGCTATAGTTACTTCCACATGACTGTCTCTCACTTAAAACAACTTCTAGCACCGTTTTATATCACTTCACGGAAAACCTTTAAGCAGACACTCAATCGCCTTACACCCTTACCAAGTACAAATGTTACGACTTCCACAAAATACCAGTTCGCATGCTATTTCTCACGCCATCATGACAGATCACCCCACTACTTATTTATCTCTATAATAGAACTGCTACACTTGTCTCATCTCTTGAAATCGAGTACTCCGCTTCCATTACCCACTTAACCCACTTTGCAGACCTTCCCAGAGCAATGGGAGACTCAGTTTCCTAGCCCACACCCACGCAACCAGGAGGCTTTGATCTTCTGTACTGTCCAGACAACGCGGTCACGAGGCTTCCCGCGATTAGGAGGCTTGCGTTTATCCTGTGTTTCTGGTTTTGGTCGAATAAAATGTTCAGTACCATTAACAACCCGACGTAATTTATTTTGTAACTACTCAGACCCTTTTGTATGAGTGTCGGTGCATCTGCTTCGCTTGCTTATGAATTAACGAATAAAATAAAATAAATTCAAGAATTTGGTGATATCAAAACATTATCATGTGCAGGGGTTTAGGTTTAAGGCAGACCGCTGAGTTGCCAAGCGAAAAATTTAATCCTCATCGGGGCACCGATCTATACGGATACGATTTTCTTGTCACCTCTGTGCTCCACTGCTTTTTGGGGGATTGGACGGTTACGGCAAATACGTTGCTGGGTCACTGTAATGAAAATGCTTAGTTGAAGATTTGTTGCTGCCTTAAACAAATCTAGAAATACACTTTTTTTCCTCCGAGACAAAACGAAAGAAACAACTTGCTAGAGGCAAACAAAAAATCTGCACCGCCTCATGGCAACTTTCACACAAATTGTGAAGCCGTATATATGAGTAGAGAGGCAATAAATACAGAAACGTGTCGCGAGCGCTCAAGCAGCATGCAAATTGTTGGAAATGCTTTCGCAGTAGTACATGTGTACAACCACTGGCGGTGCTAGTTTCACGTAAAGCGACGATATATTTTACTTCCGGCGAGTGCATGTAAATTTTACCGGTATCCCTGATACTGGCGGGCACGCAAATTTGCTTTGTGGACTTCAGGTGTATTCTTTAGACAGCGATATCAGGCAGCCATTTATATAATATATTTGTGTATTGTACATGAGAATGGTATAATATACACTTCTTGTTAGTTGGGTTGTTTGTTTTAAGCCATGGCTTCAAGCAATTATTTTTTAACTCATCCGTCTTATTTAGCTGAGTCATTAAGCTATTTTTATTCATGTACCCTAGACTATTTATAAGGCTTCCATTGACGTTCATTACCTTCCACCTTATTATAAATACAATTTATTTCATTATAGCTCCCACATTTATTCTAGTGTCTCAGGAATAACCTTTATTCCTTTTTTTATTTTTTTGATCCTTTTTAATCTATTTAGTCGTGCTGTAAGCTACCTTCGCCGCTGCTCACGCATAGGCCAACTTATTATCGGTCGCAGAGAAGGTAGTTATTTGGCGCTGCGCCCCGGGCTCAAATTTAGGAGACCAATGTTTGATACAGTAGTTTTGGATGGCCAACTTTGTCGTAAAGTTCGACTGAACAGCTAGGTATGCAAGTCTATCGACGTAATAAACAGAACAGGCCAATTCATTGCTCATGAATGTAGAAGTGTAGCATTGGTATGCGGTCAGCGCATTTTTCGTGAGTTCTCTGTTTCGGTCTGTCCGCGCCTAATTGCATTGTTCAAAATGTAACAAATAAACCATTTTTAACTTTCCTTCTTTGCCAATATATGCCACATAAATTGAATTTAAAGTTTTTTTACTATAGAAAAACCGTATTAGGCCGTTGTATTTGTACTGAATACATTTTATTGCGAAAGATATTGAACGCTACATCTTTGAAAGTCATTCATGACGTCGCAATAACCATCAACTGGACGGCAGTCTCCGCGTTTCTTTCACATGGCTTCGCTATCTCGGATATTCGAACGGGCGTAAACAGAACGGTTTGTCCGCGTTGGCCTTTTTACCTAGCGGCTGCTTTGCCATTTGTGCGTGCGATGAAGGTCGGGCGGGATACGGGACTCGAAAAAGTTAAAATTTCTGACCTATCAAAACACTTCCATGACAGAGCTCACAGCAACGCAGACTACAAAAACGCTGGTGCACGTACACGAAAGCGCTGTTTCGGGGGTTGCATGATTCGGCATTTCGTTCATGAGTTTCACCGTCAATGACGCTCTGTGTTTCTTTTGTGTGCCCTGCCTTCAGGGGAAGTCAAAGAATAAATCCACTCATTGAGTAGGAGTTTCTAGATGACAGTCTACGAAATCTCACACAAGGGCAAACTTGCGGAACATTGATTTGGCGTTGCCTTATCTTTCTCTCATGATGACTAGTTTTAAATAGGAAAATCTCAGCCATGTTTGCCTACTATGTCACTGAAAGCACAGCCGTATGAGATAAAAAAAAGAAAATGATTTGCGCAATGAGTGCAAATTGGGCATACGACTACGCAGTCAACTCTTTGCCTCATATTGTGTTATGTACCGCCTAAGGACGCAACAATCCCTTCATAATGCGCCGACTGTTCACGTACTGTGGTGGTGGTGGATTATTAAGAAAGAAGGGAAGAGAAAAGAGCTGGCGATATTGTTGAACTCAGTCGGGGAGTTCACCCTCATACAACCCAGTCCAGGGAAGGGAAGGGGGGGTTTCAGAGGATATGAAGAGAGAAAGAGGAAGGAAGGAAGAGAGTGGGACACAGTCTATGTAGCATTCGTTTCGTCCAAGGAGCGACGGCTACAAACGCTGCACTAGTCCTGTCACAACTACGAAGTTGTGACAGGACTAGTGCAACCTCCCGTCGTAAAGCGTCCGATCCCGTGGGGAACAGGAAATCTTCCAGCTTGTGGCTTGGTACACCGAGGCGCTGGAATGAGGTCCAGAGTTCCTCCCTCGCGGTGTCGTGCTGGCGGCAAGAGCACAGTAAGTGCTCGAGCGTCTCGGGCTCTGGGCAGTCGGCGCAGGTGGGGGACGCCCGGTGGCCCTGGTGGTGCAGGCGGGATCCCACGTTGCAGCAATTAGGCCACAGGCGAAGCAGGAGCGACCGGTCTTCTCTACTGATGCGGACGGGCAGGAGCCGTGGGGCCTGACAACTGACCCATTGAGTAACTGGATGTAGACCCTCCACCACTCGGGCCAGGATAGTCCTTGCAGCGTTGCACAGAAACTGAGTGTTGTCTTTAATGACAGTGCGAAGCGAAAGTCTTTAAAGGGAAACCAACAGGATTCCTTGCAGGAAGTCGTTGAGCGCACAAGGAAGTACCTAAAGCTGTGTTGACTTTCCCTTGCCTCAGAAAAGTCGAAACTTCTGGTAGCTGCGAAAAGGACGACAGTGAGAACCCCGTCAAAAACACGGGATTAGGAGGTGATGCTTAATGGCATCATCATTTCTAATTTCAACACCACCCGAGTATTCGGCCTTACTCTCCAAAATGAAGCAGCAGAGGTTGCTACACAACCCGAACTCTAAAGCACCATCACCCTGGTAACCCTTATGGTGAAGAGGTTTGCAAGCAAAAAGCACCGACACAAGGAAAATGCCGCCACCTGAATAATGCAAGCAATTATTATTAGTATAGTGACTATGACACTCTTTTTTATGCAAAAAATCAAAACGGGAAACTCAACTTCGCCAAAATGCAAAAATACAAATTCGCGCAAGGTCTACCAGATAAGATTTTGACGGGGAAGCTACTAGAACTACGGATGCTTAACACGTCAGGTGAACTTGCGGGGAAACAAAACTTTAGGTAAAGTAAACGCCTGAATCTCGCATAAGCGAGTCGCACCACTGTACCCCCCACCCCTGGGATTTAACACAAACCGTAATTCCTCAAACCAATTATTCCGAATTTCATTTTTTTCAGGTGGAGCGCAGCAATGTCGCCCATACTATGCGCAACATGCACAGTCGTTTTCGCGACAAACAGATAGAAGCCAGGGTAAGGACACTAAGAACGACAATGGTAAGGATAGCCGAACGATGTACGTGGACACCCCAAAGTATCCAAGCAGTAATGATGAATCACACAGCAACAAACGCTAAAACAGGAAAACAAAAGCGCAAAATTTCCCAACCGAAAAGCCTTACGACATTTACAACGCAAAAGAGCAGCGATTGGTAGTCCTACTATAGAATTGCGAAAAGCAAAAATTGAGTCATTACCAGAAACTCCCGGGCGATCTGCCGAAAGCGTTACAAAGGTCCTACCACCACAGTGGCGCAAAGCGTACTAAAAAATGCAGCCACAAAAATGTATTGTATGTATACATCGAGTTTGCACTGTGAAACGATTTCCTAGAGGGCAGCATGCGGCTGCATCCATTTGCCGACGTGATTTCCACAAAGGGCATAAACCACAGCCTCTGTTCCCATCGCATATGCTCGAGCCACCCAGCCGTCGCTGTTCCCACATATCAGACAACGCACCAAGTATAGGATGAAGCTATAGAGGTATGGAAGATAGAAATGTCTACATTTTAATTCAACACACAAAAACCAAGTGAGGTAAGGAGACTACATACACATTGGCTTCCACACGCCACACAGTTGCAGATATATCCCGGTCTAACCAGTACTCACCTTTAGGGCAGAAACTTGGAGGCTCAGTAAGAGGGCTCCACTTAACTTCAGGACGACTCAACGAGCAATGAAACGGAAGATGATAGGTGCAAAATTAAGGGACAAGAAGAAAGCGGAGTGGGTGAGGGAATAAACGCGTGTTAAGGACACTTTAGTACAAATACATAAGAATTTGGCGTAGACAAGGCGTGTAATGCGAAGGCAAGTTAACCGTTATTCTTTAAGGATATCAGAGTGGTTCCGTTACAGGATGCAGACGATGCACGGGGCGACAGAAAGTTAGATGGGCAGATGAGATCATTAGGTTTGTGGGTATAAATTGGTCGCAGTTAGCACAAAACCGCGAAATTTGGAGATTATTGGCAGAGCCTTTGCCTTGCCTTGAGCGTAGATAGGCTGCTGCTGCGGCTCCTGATGATTATAATAATGATGATGATCCAGCTCTAAACAGTTATTGGTTGCAGATTTTGCGTTTCCCTAAACCCTTTCTGGCTAATGGTGTAGAAGTGCGAGGGTGTCACGGGCCTCCCAAAGGTCCTAATGACATAGAGCAGTAGCAAAACCTGGTGTTCACCAAGGTAGTGGATAACCACCGCTAACTAGTGATGCCGGACACACAAGAAGCAGAAGGGTACGGGTTCCTCGACTCGAGACGCCGGGAACCCCGGATTATCATCTTATGAACCGAGAACATACACGATCATTAAGTTGATACTTTTCCGCTCAGGGGTTGTTATAATTGCTTGTGCCTGGTCACCTTCAGGCCAAACAAATATTCACACAAAAATAAACGACAGTTTGTTTAAGAACGAGCAAATGTGTTTTTAAAAGTAAGCGGAATTGTTTTCCTTTTATTAAACTGCTGAAGCAACCCGTATTCGCCATTTTCATTCAAACATATATGTTGAAACCAACGGTGCCCACTTAACAAAAGTTTATGAACTTTTAAACACCTAGCATGACGACGCGAATGGGACACAAGTAAAACCAATACAAATAGTAGCTCACTCCAGCGGACTTGTCAAAATTATAAACGTGAATTCAGAAGCAGTGAGGAATCAACAATTACTAAACTTTCAACCCGCATCTCCATCCCTCATAATACTAGTCACCGCTTCCTAAATCCTCGTCAACTTGACTTTATTCAAGCTACCAATTAGCGATCCGGGCTGAGTAGTCAATCGTGTGTCGGTACTCATGCGCGTAAGATGTTTGCCTCTAGCAACTGGACGACAGCTACGTCTATGGCTTTGTTTGCGCCTTAAGATGAAATTTTTATAATCTCCACATTTCGGCCGGTCGCATCGTCTGTAACGCAGTTGCTTATTTCGGTGTGCTCGCCTTGCTGTTTTTGAGAACGATAGTCTCTCTTGTGCTACAAAAGCCCGGAAATTTTGGTCTGCCCGCTGCCAGTGTGCGCTTTGCCTCCCTCCACGTCTCTCCCAAGATTCAGCCTTCCGGCGAAAAAAAATTCCCGGCATTTTCCTGAGGGGAAGAATGTGAAAGTGCGAATGCACGAGTTGAATTTGCGCGGTTCGATAATGTTCGCGAAAGAGAGATCACACACACACACACAACTACAAAGAAAGAAAGATGCATTTATTCACAGACACCTATTTGTGTTGTCGTTGTACTTGATTGCTATAGCGGATCTCAGCTTTGAAATGTCGTGTCAGTACTCCTTTAAGCAAGTGCATTAGCCCTTCTCACGCCCGATTCCTGGCCAATCCCCCACGTGGGTATGTGCCATGCACAGACACCTATTTGTGTTGTCGTTGTACCTGATTGCTAGAGCGGATCTCAGCTTTGAAATGTCGTGTCAGTACTCCTTTAAGCGGATGCATTAGCCCTTCTCACGCCCGATTCCTGGCCAATCCCCCACGTGGGTATGTGCCATGCACAGACACCTATTTGTGTTGTCGTTGTACCTGATTGCTAGAGCGGATCTCAGCTTTGAAATTTCGTGTCAGTACTCCTTTAAGCGGATGCATTAGCCCTTCTCACGCCCGATTCGTGGCCAATCCCCCACGTGGGTATGTGCCATGTCAGCGGCCAGGCAGCGCGCGCCCATCTCCCCCCGTTGCCAAGGAAGACTAGGAGATTCCTGGCCAATCCCCCACGTGGGTATGCTATGCGGACATCGCCGGTGGAGACAGGTTCAGGGTCGCTTAAGAAGTGCATTCGCACTTAAAACTAAAAAAGAAATGCTACGATAGGGTTATATACCCCAAATGTTTCCGGTCCCATAAGTCTTAAGAGATACTTCAGTGTTCTCTACATCGGTGAGCTAGAAAAAAAGCTCAGTTATATTGGTGGTAACACATCAATCTACAATTTGTAATCGGAGTATTGTTTTAAATGAGCTTGTGAAATATATTTACGATATAATGAAACTGTTGGCGCAGCTGGTGGTGCTTCTGCCATTGTCGGAAACCCGACTGTTGCAACTGCCACGAATTCTGAAACTTGCTGCTGAAATGTGTCTATGACCGGGATGTCCGCATCGTTTTATGGGCAGTCTTCAACATCTCTAACAATGTGAACCATGTTAGCACGTGCTAGAAGCGGCAGCAATCCGCTTCGCAAACGGGCTTTTGTTGCGCGAGCTCAGCAACTCTGCTTCCTACTTGATGGTTGGACGAAGGTGAGGTGACGAGTAGAAGAGCGCGGGATATGATAGTAGTCCACGAACGCTGGGCACTGTGTTCGCGAGGCGGGCGCTCATGTGCGCTAGATAGTTTTTCAGTATCTTTTCTGTGATTTTTCTGCGAGCTGATCACGGGGCGGACGATAACCCGCAACCCTGGTTGACGCAGGGCGCTGTGCCTCACGAGGTATACGCTCATGTGCCTGCGGTTCTATTTTGGTGTTTTTCGGGTAAAGTAATGCGGTGAAAGTAAACTGCAGCAGCCTTACTGGTAAACATACTCGCTGAAAAATATTTTAGTTAGAAATTCAAAAATACATCACACAATCATAGACTACGTGGCAGTGTTAAAATCTCAAGAGTAACGGAAGGGTCCAGTAGGTTCCACTAGATGGCACTACCAGTAGAACGCGGGAATGCAAACAGAGGAAATAACTTTGAAGTGTAATTTCAACCGCATTAAGAAGGTGGAAGTGCAAAAACTTGTACAGCAAAAACTTAAACGAGGAAGTGAGCGATGGGTATCGAATATACGGGCAAAGGATAAAGGCGCGCCGAGAAAGTTTTGACTCATGTAAAGCACCTAAGGAAAAAGACGGAAGAAGTACAACGTCATGTCATATGCGCTGAAGGCCAGGTACTGAAGGGAAAGAAGCGGTTTTTGACATCCGCTCAATGTTACAAGAGAAGTTCAGAAGAACGGAGAAAGGACTACAGCATTTAGAGAGTGGGGCAACTGAGGTACGTACAGATACATAGCTGAAGTTGGAGAATCTAACCTGGATAGAAGCCGAAGCTAATATGGCAACAGGGACGGATGAAATTGCTATATGGCTGGTCAACCTACTGTGTCCAAAAAGCAAGGCACAACTGATTCGAGCAAACGAAAAAGTTATAAAAACTAAGCAAGCACCGGACAATTGGCGTAAAAGCAGGATAAAGATGATATATAAAGAAAAATAAGACAGGGCTGATGCCAATTAGTACAGGCCTAATTCAGTTACCTCAGTGACATACAAGCTGGCAATGCAAGTCATAAAAGCGAACTACAGGCGTGGATAGGGGGCAACAGCATACTGCGATAACTACAAAATGGTTTCAGACGAGACACACAATTAGAGGACAATTTATTTGTCCTAACCCAATGCATAGATGTGTCAATGGCTCAGGAGCGACCACTATGGATAGCATTTCTCGATATACAAGGAGCCTACGACAACGTAGATAGATAACTTCTATAGAGCATACTTGAGCGGGAGGGGTTAGGGCAGACTTTATACAGCTGTTACAGGGAATTTACAATGAGACCGAGGTGCAAATTACGTGGTAGGACCAAAAGGGCACGCAACCGGTAGACACAAACACTGGTTTAAAGCAGGGTTTTTCCTCTGTCTCCATTGCTGTTCATGCTGTACATGGCTAGACTAGAAAGAAAGCTTGAAGGCAGTAAAATAGGTTGCAATCTATTTTATATCCGCAAAGGACAGGAAGTGGAACAACATATCGCGGGACTGATATATGCAGATGAAATAGTACTACTAGCAGATAGCAAACAGTGTCTGCAAGAGCTCAATGGTATCTGCGGGGAAGAAGCCAGTGAACTGGGTTTAGAGTTAAGCACAGCACAGTCGGGAGTTCAAGTTTTTATGACAACGCCCGTAATGAATTCGTATTCGTTCAAAAAGCAGCAATACCGTGGGTAACAGAATCCGAATATCTGGGTGTGATGAGTGGTTCGGAGGGGGCACGGTGAAAGTAGTGAAAGAAGATTTCACATCGCGGGAGGCACCAAGTGGCCGCTGGGAAAAAGACACCACGGAGAAGAGGAAGACGAGGGCGTGGTGCGAGCAAGCGCTGCGAACCCGGGAAGTGCAGGGTGACCGAGACAGGGTACGGTTGGACTTGGCATTCCCACGTCAGACGTCCGGTCGACGTGCCGTCCGCTACGACACCGTCGCCATCGGTGACTAAGGCGAGCTTCCGTCTGGGTGCGGCTCGGGCATGAGTGATCGCAAGGCTCTGCCGCGTCGTCACGTTCCGGCTCGAGCCAGGGTTTCTGCTGCTGCGAGGCCGACGATCGTGGTGCGTCAGCGGCCCCATGCTCCTGCTCGGACCGCCGGGTTGCTAAGTCCTGGCCACGACTCCCGGGCCTGGTGTGCTTGGTCGCGGAGGTGTTCGGAGCGTCCCTCACCAGCTCGTTGGCGACCTGTAAGTGAAGCAGCCGGCCAGGTTTGCGCCCTTCACCCTCGACGACCACTGCGCCACAAGAGGACGTACCTGTGACCCGTGCTCAACGCAACTGTTTTGCGGGCCTAGCGACAGCCACTGCCGTGGAAAGCTAACCGAACCCGCATTGGGAACATTTCTTTTTTGAGTTACCTTCATTTCCTTGAGTGGCTAAATATGTTGTAAATACATTCCGCCCTGTGTGTGCGTCCGGCACTCTTCTCATTGGCGTCTGAATGATCCTACCGCAACAAAATTGGCGAGCCTGCCAGGATCCGCCCATTAAGAACCGCAGAACTGAGTTGGATGCCGTGCGCATATTCGTGACGTTAGTGTACTAACAACATGGATGTCGCGAAATTATTGGAGATAGGGACACAGCTAGGACTCTCGGGGCCAGAACTTCGGGCGTGGATCGACACGCAACGTGCGGAGCAGCGTGCTGAGAGGGCGCCTGAGAAAGAGAGGCTTAAGGACCTGCAGAACGGGAAAAGGAGGAAAGGCGAGAAGCCGACGAAAGAGCTAGGGAAGCCGCCGAGAGGGCAAAAGAAGCTGCTGAGAGGGCAAAAGAAGCTGCGGAGAATGAGATGCGAATCCTAGAGCTGAAGATCCGTCTTCAAGAAGGATCACGAAACGCCGCAAATGCCACTGCCGACAGTGAAACTAGCCCCAATGTATCAGTGAGGAATCCACAAAAGCTCCTACCCCTATTTGAAGAAAGGCGCGATGATCTTCACGCGTATCTTCAGCACTTCTGGCAGCTGGACAGGGGTGGGCCCAGGACAAATGGGCGGTTGCACTCAGTATGTGCTTGTCCGGAGAAGCACTCACCGCGATTGGGAGGATGACTGCGGAGGAATCACTGGACTACAGCAAAGTCAAAAAGGCATTACTGCAACGGTTCAGATTCACTGCACAAGGATACCAAGAAAAGTTCCGCAAAGCCCGGGCAGAAGACGGCGAAACGGGAAAACAGTTTGCAACCAGGGAGTCGAGCTACTTCGACCATTTGGTGGAAATGACCAACATTTCTAAAACCTACGAAGGTCTCCGCGATTTGGTACTGTCGGAGCAATTTTGCAGTTGTTGCTACCCCAAACTCGTCGTTTTCCTCAAGGAACGCGAATGTGTCACCCTGAATGCCTTGGCAGACGTCACGGACCGTTTTCTGGAGGCGCAAAACCTTGCGAACTTAGGGAAGGTTCCTGCGGACGTCCGAGATGATGCCGAGGGGGCAACCGATACCCAGAAAAGGACACCGCAGAAGTGCTTTCTATGTGATCGACCTGGAAACCGCGCACAGGACTGTCCCACTGTGGCCAGAGGAAACACCACCTGTTCTGAGTGTGGCAGATCAGGTCACAGTGACGATAACTGTCGAAGTGGATCGGGAGGCAAAGACACGGTAGCTGCATGTGTCATTTACGAGCCTCCAACGAGAGCCGCAAAAACCAGTTCCTACAAAGCCGAGTCATCGGACGAGAGAGCAAGTGGCCCCAACTCTAAGGACGTCAGCGACAGGAATTCACCTTTTCTGGTAAAGGGGCTGCTGGTCGTTCCAGGACGAGTGTTCGGTAAAGCCGCTAGAGTCCTCAGAGACACCGGGAGCAACAACGCCATCATCCGCCGTGATCTGGTCGACGACGACTGTTTCACTGGGAAGACACGCCGTGTTGTCCTTCTAGACGGGACCGCGAAGGAACTACGGGAGGCGAAAATCCAAGTTCAGACGCCGTATTTTGTAGGAGTGATTAGCGCTGCCTGCATGGCCTGTTTCGTTTACGACCTTGTTCTTGGCAACATTCCAGGCGTAAGGGAACCTCACGATCCGGATCTTGACTGGGAGAACCGAGTTATAGTTGCCAGTGAAACGGGTACGAGCAGCCTAGGGCGAACGCTGCCTTCCGAACCGCACTACCTGGCACCACATATCGCGGGACTGATATATGCAGATGAAACAGTACTACTAGCAGACAGCAAACAGTGTCTGCAAGAGCTCAATGGTATCTGCGGGGAAAAGCCAGTGAATTGGGTTGAGAGTTAAGCACAGCAAAGTCGGGAGTTCAAGTTTTTATGACAACGCCCGTAACGAATTCGTATTCGTTCAAAAAGCAGCAATACCGTGAGTAACAGAATCCGAATATCTGGGCGTGATGAGTGGTTCGGAGGGGGCACGGTGAAAGTAGTGAAAGAAGATTTCACATCGCGGGAGGCACCAAGTGGCCGCTGGGAAAAAGACACCACGGAGAAGAGGAAGACGAGGGCGTGGTGCGAGCAAGCGCTGCGAACCCGGGAAGTGCAGGGTGACCGAGACAGGGTACGGTTGGACTTGGCATTCCCACGTCAGACGTCCGGTCGACGTGCCGTCCGCTACGACACCGTCGCCATCGGTGACCAAGGCGAGCTTCCGTCTGGGTGCGGCTCGGGCATGAGTGATCGCAAGGCTCTGCCGCGTCGTCACGTTCCGGCTCGAGCCAGGGTTTCTGCTGCTGCGAGGCCGACGATCGTGGTGCGTCAGCGGCCCCATGCTCCTGCTCGGACCGACGGGTTGCTAAGTCCTGGCCACGACTCCCGGGACTGGTGTGCTTGGTCGTGGAGGTGTTCGGAGCGTCCCTCACCAGCTCGTTGGCGACCACCAGCTAACCGAACCCGCATTGCATTGGGAACATTTCTTTTTTGAGTTACCTTCATTTCTTTGAGTGGCTAAATATGTTGTAAATACATTCCGTCCTGTGTGTGCGTCCGGCATTCTTCTCATTGGCGTCTGCACGATCCTAGCGCAACAAAAGTGGCGAGCCTGCCAGTATCCGCCCATTAACAACCGCAGAACTGAGTTGGATGCCGTGCGAATATTCGTGACGTGAGTGTACTAACAACATAGATGTCGCGAAATTAATGGAGATAGGGACGCAGCTAGGACTCTCGGGGCCATAACTTCGGGCGTGGATCGACACGCAACGTGCGGAGCAGCGTGCTGACAGGGCGCCTGAGAAAGAGAGGCTTAAGGAACTGCGGAACGGGAAAAGGAGGAAAGGCGAGAAGCCGACGAAAGAGCTAGGGAAGCCGCCGAGAGGGCAAAAGAAGCTGCTGAGAGGGCAAAAGAAGCTGCGGAGAATGAGATGCGAATCCTAGAGCTGAAGATCCGTCTTCAAGAAGATTCGCGAAACGCCGCAAATGCCACTGCCGACAGTGAAACTAGCCCCAATGTATCAGTGAGGAATCCACAAAAGCTCCTACCCCTATTTGAAGAAAGGCGCGATGATCTTCACGCGTATCTTCAGCACTTCTGGCAGCTGGACAGGGGTGGGCCCAGGACAAATGGGCCGTTGCACTCAGTATGTGCTTGTCCAGAGAAGCACTCACCGCGATTGGGAGGATGACTGCGGAGGAATCACTGGACTACAGCAAAGTCAAAAAGGCATTACTGCAACGGTTCAGATTCACTGCACAAGGATACCAAGAAAAGTTCCGCAAAGCCCGGGCAGAAGACGGCGAAACGGGAAAACAGTTTGCAGCCAGGCTGTCGAGCTACTTCGACCATTTGGTGGAAATGGCCAACATTTCTAAAACCTACGAAGGTCTCCGCGATTTGGTACTGTCGGAGCAATTTTGCAGTTGTTGCTACCCCAAACTCGTCGTTTTCCTCAAGGAACGCGAATGTGTCACCCTGATTGCCTTGGCAGACGTCACGGACCGTTTTCTGGAGGCGCAAAACCTTGCGAACTTAGGGAAGGTTCCTAAGGACGTCCGAGATGATGCCGAAGGGGCAACCGATACACAGAAAAGGACACCGCAGAAGTGCTTTCTATGTGATCGACCCGGACACCGCGCACAGGACTGTCCCACTGTGGCCAGAGGAAACACCACCTGTTCTGAGTGTGGCAGATCAGGTCACAGTGCCGATAACTGTCGAAGTGGATCGGGAGGCAAAGACACGGTAGCTGCGTGTGTCATTTACGAGCCCCCAAGGAGAGCCGCGAAAACCAGTTGCTACAAAGCCCAGTCATCGGACGAGAGAGCAAGTGGCCCCAACTCTAAAGACGTCCGCGACAGGAATTCACCTTTTCTGGTAAAGGGGCTGCTGGTCGTTCCAGGACGAGTGCTCGGTAAAGCCGCTAGAGTCCTCAGAGACACCGGAGCAACAACGCCATCGTCCGCCGTGATCTGGTCGACGGCGACTGTTTCACTGGGAAGACACGCCGTGTTGTCCTTCTAGACGGGACCGCGAAGGAACTACCGGAGGCGAAAATCCAAGTTCAGACGCCGTATTTTGTAGGAGAGATTAGCGCTGCCTGCATGGCCTGTCCCCTTTACGACCTGGTTCTTGGCAACATTCCAGGCGTAAGGGAACCTCACGATCCGGATCTTGACAGGGAGAACCGAGTTATAGGTGACAGTGAAACGGGTACGAGCAGCCTAAAGCGAACGCTGCCTTCCGAACCGCACTACCTGGCACAACATATCGCGGGACTGATATATGCAAATGAAATAGTACTACTAGCACATAGCAAACAGTGTCTGCAAGAGCTCAATGGTATCTGCGGGGAAGAAACCAGTGAACTGGGTTTAGAGTTAAGCACAGCAAAGTCGGGAGTTCAAGTTTTTATGACAACGCCCACAACGAATTCGTATTCGTTCAAAAAGCAGCAATACCGTGGGTAACAGAATCCGAATATCTGGGTGTGATGAGTGGTTCGGAGGGGGCACGGTGAAAGTAGTGAAAGAAGATTTCACATCGCGGGAGGCACCAAGTGGCCGCTGGGAAAAAGACACCACGGAGAAGAGGAAGACGAGGGCGTGGTGCGAGCAAGCGCTGCGAACCCGGGAAGTGCAGGGTGACCGAGACAGGGTACGGTTGGACTTGGCATTCCCACGTCAGACGTCCGGTCGACGTGCCGTCCGCTACGACACCGTCGCCATCGGTGACCAAGGCGAGCTTCCGTCTGGGTGCGGCTCGGGCATGAGTGATCGCAAGGCTCTGCCGCGTCGTCACGTTCCGGCTCGAGCCAGGGTTTCTGCTGCTGTGAGGCCGACGATCTTGGTGCGTCAGCGGCCCCATGCTCCTGCTCGGACCGCCAGGTTGCTAATTCCTGGCCACGACTCCCGGGCCTGGTGTGCTTGGTCGCGGAGGTGTTCGGAGCGTCCCTCACCAGCTCGTAGGCGACCTGTCCGTGAAGCGGCCGGCCAGGTTTGCGACCCTCACCCTCGACGACCACTGCGCCCCAACAGGACGTACCTGTGACCCGTGCTCAACGCGACTGTTTTGCGGGCCTAGCGACAGCCACTGCCGTGGAAAGCTAACCGAACCCGCATTGTGATCTTTTCTTTTTTGAGTTACCTTCATTTCCTTGAGTGGGTAAATATGTAGTAAATACATTCCGTCCTGTGTGTGCGTCCGGCATTCTTCTCATGTGGTTCTGCACGATCCTAGCGTAACACTGGGCATATGGTTAAACGAAAGTCAGGCGTATCAAAAACTCATGAGGATCATTTAAGAATGAAAAGCAGAAGAAACTCCTCTAACATGAAGCACAAATCGCTGTGGGGATATAAGAGATATGGAGTAGTAAGAAGAGTCTGCAACGAAGTAATGGTACCAGCACTCACGTTTTCAAACGCAGTAGTGTGTGAAATAAGAGATTCAATCAGGGCTAGAAGTAAATGAGACCGCCGTTGGTCGATTGGCATTAGGAGCACACAGTAAAACAACAAACGAGGCAGTGCAGGGAGATATGGGATGGGTATCCTTCGAAGTGAAGAAGCCCAGAGCAAAATATGTTTTGAAGAACGACTTAGAAATATGGATGATCAGAGATCGGCGGCCAAAGTGCTACGGTATCTTTACATGAAAAGCGTGGACACACAGTGGAGGAAAAGAACCAGAAGGCTAAGGACAATGTATATGAAACCTGGATGGGCAGGGGAAACGACCAAGGCAATAAAGAATAATGTGGAAGAAACAGAGACAACGACCTGGAAAAAGAGGATGGATGCGAAGAAGTCCTTAGATATCTACAGGATCGGGAAGCAGGAGATCACAAGGGAAAAAATATTGGATAATACCAAAGGGATTTCATTGCTTTTTGAAGCCCGAGCAGGTTGCTTGCGGACACAAAAATGCTTATCCGTGAGCCGGTACAGGAAGAACTATGGGCAGCCTGCGGAAATGAGCCATAAACCATGCGACATATTGTAACGGAGTGCAAAAGTATCCGTCCAGTCCACAGTGATAGAGCCATCCAGCTTCTCGAAGCCCTTGGCTTTAAGGTTAGCGAAAATGTGAATTGTACAGTAGTAGAGGTTAGTAACAGAAGGTTGGAACGTCGGTGCGAAATAGCAGAGAACAATCTAGGAAGACATGTGAACAAAGAAGTCAGACTAGCAAAAAAATTTGTAAATGTATTTTCTTTGTATTTTGATATTAATATTTTTTTTATTTATTTTGTTTGTATTTTTTGGTGAGGTGATTGTTCAGCGGCGTTGCGACTATGGCCGTTGTGCAACGCCACCCCGTTACAAAGGGGGAGCCGCTAAGCATCATCATCATCGGGAAATTAAATGGAATTTAGCAAAGCTCCTGGGTGTTTTGCAAAGCAAGAGAGGTTGCGGGGGAAAAGAAATCGAAATATATGCAACAGAGGCACCAGAAGGCACTCATACTTTTTTCTGCGTATCACCTGTACAATGGTCGCCATGCTCTAGGCGTGTCCTTCGTTTGTGAATGACTGCAAATTAATTGCACATTATTTCGCCAATGACACATGCTCGGTAGTAAGTTCGCACATTATAGTTCCTGAATTCCACTCAATTGCTTGGGTACGTACCCTTTACTAGAAAAAAACCTTCTATGGCTCTCTTTGTTGGCGGAAGATAATGCATACCCGAGCTTGCGTGTCCACAAAATTTTAACACAATCCTTTAGTATTTTAGGCAACAATGTCGGCAATGCGCAGTCCTTCAACCTCAAGCCAACGTTGAATTTCGCAATGTTGCCTTCGCATTCTATACTCATACAAACTGCTGAGGACTCCATGAAAAATTGTCACCATAGTAAGTCGTTCTGGCTCAAAAGTGTACGAGGCATTTTTCTCTCGCAAGCCTATTCCTATTTAGCTTTTGCAAAAGTGAATCCTATTTCCAATGACCTAGCCTCTGTTTGGGGAAGCCGAGCGTCTGAGCGTTCAAAATACATATCAGCCTGCATAAAAAAACATCTTACCTCTTTCCACGCACACAGGGGTTTGGCAGACGGAAAAGACTCCTGAAAAAAAAATGCGGAACATATTTTTACTACTTTGCAGAAATTTGTTGGCAAGATTTTTTTATAATCAGTCTTCGTATTTTGTAAAAATATCATTAGACAAAGCTTATTTCAAATAATTGTCGTTAGGACTGCGGCCGCCCTGTTTATGCTACGGCTAAACTAATTCCTCGGAATACAAATTGCCAAATTTCGCTGCAAAATTGAAACAACCAAACAATGCGCACATGCATAACTTCCCCATCTACGTCCCGTAGTGACTGACTATCCCGTAGAATACAGAGTAGCTTACTCTACAAACAGTTGGCTGTCCATGAAACTCTTGGAAATTTTGCCATATATAATGCGGTCGCAAGAAGGCAAGCAAATTTTCTGCTGTGGTTTGTTTTAAAGCAAAGCTTTACTACTTCCGTGCAGCGATTTCGTGGCGGATGCGCAAGGTGGCCTTTTGACCGCAGATACAACCCCGGCGACACACCCCTCGAAGCGCATCCCGTGAGCCGTGGGGGCCACTGCCGCTGCGGCAGCCGGGGAAGCCGACCACCATTGCAAAATCCCGTGCATGCTGCACTGGGTCGTTTTGGGCTACGTGACTCGTCTCGCCCCTGCCGAAGAGGTACGGCGCGTTCGCCCGGCCTCTAAAGAGACGGCTCGCCCGGGCACGGCGGCACGGGCATAGCTCGCTTCCTGCGCTCATGGCAGTGGCTCGTGTACGGCCCCAGTATTCGGGCGACTGGCTGTGTGGCTCCTTTTCCTCCGTCGTTTCCGCTACATTCTGGTACCGAAACAAGGGAGATGGAACCAAGAGCATCATCGAATTTACACGGCGCTGACTTAGAAGTACAATAGGCTCGGGATTCCTTTTAATGCAGCTGATTCCGGTAGCCTCGTCCTCTAACGCAGAGCGCCGCTTTTGCTGCTGCCGGAGCTACCCGGTCGCCTGGCTTCGCCGCCGTCTGCCATGGAGGAGCTATGCCGCCGTCGTAAACTTGTGAGAGAAACCATCACAGTGGGCGTAGCTGCAATTTAATCGTTGCTAGAGAATCCAAACACACTGACCGACCAGATCCACTCCAACCTGCGCGCCTCCAAAAGCAGGTATGACGAAATGAAGGCGCATTAGCAGCGCATTCAGGAGGCCATCCATTTCACTAGCATTGAATATCACGAAAAGGTCACCATATTCCGCTCTCACGACCACTTCACCAGACCCTCGGCAGTTCCTTCCCTCGTTGCTGTTCAGAGTACTTGACCGCGGAACCCTTATTTCACCGTCACTCGGCAAGGCAAGACCGCTGCGCTCCACGGTGGCAGCAAGAGAACCATGGAGGTCGACAATGTGGCGACCGCGCACTCTGCCTGTGGGCCACGCGTCTGTGACCAACACGTCCGCACAGCTGGCGAGGACTCTCATCATCGGAACAACTGGCGGGGCTAGCGGCGGATTCGCTTGAGGGACGATTGGATACACCCAGCAGCCAGCCTAGCGACGACTGCGTCCTCTTCGCAGACAGCCAGGTCGCCGGGCTCTCCAAGGGCTTCGGGACCATGAAGTACAATGATGCGACTGCCCCGGACCGGCACAGCCTGAGGTTCTCCAGCGGTTCGGACGCCGCTGTCGCTCTTAGGGGTTGCTTGCTGCGAGAGTATGTGGTTGGGCTTCGGAAGTGGGTGCCGCTCTGTCCTTCCCTATGGAGGCCGTTCAGCTCCCAGCGCTCGCTTATCGTCTGGCGTCTATGCGTCCAGAAATCTCCGCCTTTTATCGGCACAACGGTCCTTGGCGCCCCCTGAAGAGATCCGGGAAGCTCCTGTATCTGCTGCCACGATCGTTTTCCCACTGACATGGTGGCGCAGCTCACCATCCCGATCTGCACAACTCACTGCAATGACAAATGGTCATCTGTGACCAGCTACTACCCATAGTAAACTTCCCTGGCTGAACGTGTGCGTAGCAAGGGCAAACCAAGACCGCGCTCATCAATCTGAGGCGACATCCCGAGCAGAGAAATTTCCTTATGACCGCGGTGTTTACCAGGGCGGCCACCAGGGCCGCGACCGAGGCGGCGATTGAGGTACCTTGCATAACCATCATGCTGGCTTAGACCAGGATGCATTGCCTACCGACCAGCGCGACTACGCCATCACCTACACCAACTTCTTCAAAGAGAATGGGGAATAGGAGGCCACAGCCGCGAAGGAAGCTTGCCGCAGCAAGTTGAAAAAGATGACGGTGTGGTCGTACGAGACTCCTGCGTCCTGATAAAGGTTGTGCCCTGCTGCTGTACTTGGACATGATCAAATGTGTGGGCAAACTGAGGATGCACGACGAGATGTTTGTGTCTTCTACTATTATAGTTTTACAAGTACTCCTTCTTTTGTCTGCTTCACTGTCATAGCCGTATTCTCTCTGAACGTTGTATGCTGCACCCGACCCCCCGTCTCGTCTAAACTACATTAACGCATGTACTATGGTTGCGATCCGCCTATTAGCTGCTTCCTCCTGCTCGACTATAGGATATTGGCGGCCGCAAGAACGTGTTGATGATAATAAAGAGGCGGTTCGTAGGGGCACAGGGGCACGGGCACAGCTCGCTCATCGCACTCGTGGCAGGGGCTTGTGTTCAGCCCCAGGAATCGGGTGACTGCCTCTGTGGCTCTTTTTCTGCGTCGCTTTCCGTGACAAGCGTTGCATGGAATCAAACGGCTTTGAGACGGGGTGTGCAATACAGCTAAACCAAAGGGAACAAATCGAAACCAAGACTTAACCAGACTAAGCCGAGCTTTTGCTTTGCCTATCCAAGGTTAGCTGAGCGAAGCCGAAACCACTTTTTATATGCGCTAAATCTTTACCAGTACATAATATTTTTCCGCGAGATAAAGCTATTAATAAATATTCTATTGTATCCCACGAACAAACAAAGGTTCACTGAAATACCAATGAGAATTTTTTTCCTAGAAAATATCAATGATATCTGTAGGCGAGTGCACGCAACCCAGGACGTCACTCAATAGCGCACCGTCATCGATGCACACATCATATTATATGTCTTCAGAAAACAGCAATAGAGACCATACCGCTTTCTTCGGATAACTTGACGGGAAATATTTACTGCCACGTTTTCAAAGTTTCGAAAATGCCTGCATGGCCTTCGAGTTGGCGCAAATGTTTTGAATAAAGTTGATCTTATTGCCATCAAATTACAAGTGAGGAGCTGTTTTCTTTAACGGGCATGATCGGCGGACAAACCTACAGAAATGCGTTTAGCAGATGGACGCCTAATTATAATAGGATGTTGGAGGTTTTCGTTTTCTGCTATGCGTGGACGTCTCGCCTCGAGGAGGCTGGTGTTTAGTGCCACTTTTTTCCAAGGCATCCATTAAATAGCTATTTACAAAACTATAAAGAACACAAATTTTACTGGCCCGGCGAGCGCGAGTACTACTTCATCCAGACGCAGGTTCTAGTAGTTAACTTGCTGTAACGTGCTCCATGGTAATAAATCATGCGAGAAAAAACGCCACACGACAGAACCTTAACGGAGCCGATCATCATAGGCTACTTTTACAGTGCGCTTTGCAACAACATCACAGCAGAAGTTGCCTCTCAACATCCTATGTACATCGCAAGCCGTTTTTTTCTACAAATAATTCGTTTACGCTATGTCACGGTAAACATTTGTCTCTGTCAGCTCAGGGAAAGGTCGTTCTTGCTGCTATATCAGGCCTATTTATCCGGTATCTCCCACAACCAGAAGGTGGCTGGACCGCAGTCTGCACGGAGCAAGAGTGTGGCGCTCTGAAGGTGCTGCATTGAGGTTGTAATAAAAAAATGCCTTTACAGGCGGTGGTTTGACGCGGATGAAAACTTCTGCCGATTGTCTTTTCACGCTATCCCGTATTACGTTTCTACACCATGCTCTTCGTAGCGGGTAAACTACTTTATGTGGCACCAGTTTACTGCATACACGTTCTTGTATAAATCGCTCATTGGTTGCCTTATTTTTCTCTTATGTGTTCTATATTAACTATAGTTTTTTACCCAAGATACCTTGTTATATTCATAATACCGCCATGCCGTTTCAGGTCTTTGATCTACTTTTTATTGTTAGATTCTTTCTTTAGGCTGTTTCTATTTTGTGTGTTTTTGTTTTTTAGTGTGGGGACTTCACTGAACGGCGTGGGCGTCGGCCTTTGTTGCACTATCCCGGCGGAGCCCCTTATTTTCTCTCCAAGTTGAGCGACTTCGTCGGACAAGAAAGAAATTGCCTCCAAGGTGCCCTGGAGGAGGGCGTATTGCAACTCTTTTAATGGTAGTTTTTTAGCTGTTTCCAACAGCTTTCTTTTTCTGTTTTAAAAGATCTGGTTTTTGTATGGCGTTAGACCTCGGCATTTAAGTTAACTTATCAGCTATTTGTATTGCGGTGCTTTCTCAGGCAAGGACTGCAATTTTTCTTACGCTGTCAGCGAAGTGTGCTCTCTGCTAATTTTTTAATACTTGTGCTTTTACTCAGCCTTTTTACAGCGAAGCTGTATATGCCCTCCCGTACCCCACCTAACCGTGCTAGCGCTGTTAGACACATCAGCATCTTTCCGCTGCCACTGCAGGGAGAGATACATAACTTTAGTTGTTTTTGGAATTGAAGAGAGGGTGTCAAAGGCCCATAGGGTGAAGAAACCTCCTCTGCTGTGATGACATAAACTGTTTTTTAGCAATGATACGCCGTATGTCATAACGCTTCCATTACACCTACCGCTGAGCTCCAGTGTCACGGAGAAACGCAAGGAGGGAGTGGTGGTGGGTCCCAATATCCATCGACGGAAGTCAGGTGGTCGGCCCAGGCGGAGGCCTCTGTCTCGACAGTTCCGCGTTGTCGCCTCTTTCACCGAAGTGCTCGTCTACAGCCACTGATTTGTATCGGCATCTTTCGCAGGGGCCATGGAGAAAGGGCAGTTCTGTGTGCCGAGACCTAAGAGTGTGGTGGCCATGCCTGCGTCACAGCGGGAGAGAGGGATACAGCCGCACGAAGTCTTCGCAGCCACATCTCCTCCCAGCGAGCGAGTCTGCTAGGGAGGTCCGTTTCACACGAAGATATGAGAGCACGTGTGGTGTGGTGGCTATCTTTTGTCTGTTGGAGAAATGTTTGTGACGGATTATTCTGGGGCGTTCTGGCGACGTTGAAAGATTTTTGAACACTTGAACGGGGATATCGGAGCTCCCAAAGTCGGTTCCCTATGGAGAAAGAGGGGAGAGGGGTTATAGGGAGGCAGTACAGTCACAAAGGGAATGGTACTGGGTCTTGAGAGCCCCACTCGCACGGCAGTTTTGGAAGGTGAAAAATGTGTGTGTGTGTTTGCGTGCGTGCTTGCGTGCGTGTGTGTGTGTGCGTGAGTCCGTGTGTGCATGCATGCGTGAGTGCGTGCGTGTGTGCGTGTGTGCGTAAGTGCATGCGTGTGTGCTTGTGCGTGTGCGTATGCGAGTGTGTGTATGCGTGTGCATGTGAGTGTGGGCGTGTGTGCTTGTGGGCGGGTACCTGCGTGCATGTGTGCATGTGTGTGCGTGCGCGCGCTTGTGTGTGCGTTCGTGTCTGAGTGCTCCTGCGAGGATGGGGGAAGTTGTGTGTAAAGAAGCCGCGCCGTGTTGGCTGGAGCGAGGGTGAGGGCAGTAGTGGAGGCGGAGTTCGGCGGTGGTTTGAGCTTAAGTCCCTGTAAGCTAGGAGTGGCTAAGACGTGGTTAAGTGGTCAGGCAATAATTCTTGAACAGTTCGGGAATGAACTTTTTCCAGATGTGTTTCATTCCTATGTGCGAGAACGTCCCCGGTTGACTGTTTTTGGAGTACGGGATGAAAGGAGGGGGCATGCAGGCACAGCTATGCTTCACGCTCTAAGACATGACGTGGGCGTTGTGCCATTGGGAGTTTGAACATGGACGCTTTGGTACTGAGTGCGGCCTTCCTGCTGTCCTCCATGATGCAGCGGATTGTGGTAGTGTAATAAACAGTGAGATGCCTACGACGTGGGAGGGAAATGAACAGCCCAATCTAGAGTAAAGATCTAGTCCATACAAGTTAATCACGCTATCGAAGGACGCGTGTAGCTCTCTCCGACGAACAAGGGCTGAAGTGGGTCGATCTTCAAAGTGCACAGACGACGGAACTCCCGAAAACATCAGAAAGCCAGTTGCGGAAAACATATAACCGGCACTGCGGCAGCCCCAAATTTTACCTCGAAAGGTAGCTGTGATTTCCTCTCGAAAGGAAACGTGGCCGTTCGGAACGCCGCCAAGAACCAATTATCCTTGTTCCGGTTTAAAGGGCTCTAGGAGCGACAATTTCGATGGTGTTTTCAAGTCTGAGCACGCGCACATCACTAGTGTCTGGGTCATGCACGCGCAGAGGGATGAAGGGGTAGCGCGGAAGCGATGGCTGCATTTTCATGTCGAGCGGCTTGGTTTAGTGAGTTTGAAAGATAGTAAGCTACCCATCGCAGGAAGGGCAATGGACAGTCCTTCGTTTTTCTTCTAGAATAAAACCGTAGTTGATCCAAGTTTAATTCAACTTCTGGCAAGTAAGCTGTCAATTGCCAAATAAATGTACGTGTATTGTTTTGTGCAAAACCTTTTATGTGCCGCAGCTTTGCTGCTCAACCCTCATTACAGTGCTTAAGGTCACACAAGTTTTTTTAATTATCAATCACACAGCATGTACCAAGAAATCAAAACCATAACACTGTGTGAAGGTGCACGACCATAGAAGCTTTTTAACGGACGAAATAAAGATTTCTAAAGTTTGTTTTTTATGCTTGAGTGCCGTCAAACCAAGGCACAAACACGGTCGCACCTTTTTGCTCTAATAATGCTCTTTAAAATCACACGAAATTGCAGCGCAGAACAAATCGCAGGTGGAGCTCTGCGCAATCCCTAAAGCAGCCGTAATCGGAATTGACCACGTCTGCATCCATCACCTTGATGTACACCCGCCGGATGCAAGGTAAATGTAACTGGTAGCGAAGCTTCCTTGGAAGCCCATACGTTCAAAAAATGGCGGATCTTAAGCTGCTCATGAGGCGTAGCACCATCGTTGTGAGGAGGGAACACTTCCGGCGGAACAAAAAATAAACAGGATGCGACGCAAGATTTGGTCAGAAAGTGATGTCATTTTGGTGGAATTAGCAAAAAAATTTGACTTTAAAATAGACTGAGCAGGCCCCTGATCGCTGAGGGCTCATGTCATTGCCGTCTGATGCAAGTTGGCGAGCCTTGGCGTGTGTGCTTCAAGTCAACTTCAGCTGAACTAGTACAGACTTGTGATTAGACAAACGTACTTTAGCAAACTGTCGTATGATTCGCCTACGTGTTTATAATAAACATCTTGCATTTTCTCTGAACCTTTATTCTGTTTTCATCCCTTCCACTGCTGTATAAAAGCAATCAGTTGGTTATTTTGATTGCAGTGGGTTACAAACCGGCAACCGTGCACCTTTCACCCACCTCTCTCTTCCTGCCCCCCCCCCCCCCCGACCGAAGTTTTTTTTTCTGCCTTGGGATACAAATCACAAAATGACAGCTGACCAATGCCCCGGCCCCCTTTCATATAAACACGTGCCCACTCCTTACCTCGACACAAATTTATATTAACGCCGCTGCTAGGTTTAATTGCGTCGCACATACGGAGGATGCGTGCGTGATATAGATCAAGGTTATATAATGCTTGCTCAGTTTGTGTACTTCTGTGTTCAGAGAAGAAATAACGCATAGTCATGCTATAATCAATACCTTTGAATTTTATTCCAGGATAAACATAAAACAACTTTACCACACTCCACAAAATCAACAGGTATACAATAAATAAAAAAATGTTCGCGGACACTATATGCATTATGATTTTTCTTAAGCGCCGAAAAATTGACTTTACCTGTAACACCCAGCATCATGAGCAATGAAAGCGTCATCACCAGAACTACTTCGAAACAAGAGAAAAGAACTATGCACTGCATCTTGACGCAGAAAACCGGGCCACAGGATTGCCGATTCACGAAAGTGCAGCGAGCACACCGCAGCTGTTCAGGCGTCTTATCAAGTAGACATGGCTTTCTACAGACGTTCACTCAGCATTCGCGCCAGCAATTTTCAGGTTGCAATATTAGGCAAGTGTTGCAACAGATGAGTAAAAAGATGAAAAATGGATCAATGCAAACGAAAGCGACGGCAGTATGCAAAGCACATAGCAGGAAAGATCTGGTAGCAGCGCAGCACGGGGCAGCACAACACAGTACTGCGATGGGAATTATTCTTGCGCATACAGGTGCGGGAAGGAACGAGCACTACAAGCGTTATAATGCAATAGAGAAAACCTTGACTTAGACAATTAAATCGATTCGTTTAAATTCGAGTCGTACTACGCTCAGAAGTTCTACAGTTATTGACACCACTTGCTCCCAGCCAGCCTGAGGTGAAATCAAGAGATAACTGTGACATGACAAAGCTTTAGACACATTCTTTTCGAAGCACCACTACGTCCCTTTACACCACCCCCGTGCACGTGTTAACAGTACTATAGTTCCGCGTTACCTGTGGAAACGAGAGGAAAATGGTGCAGTAAAACGCCAGGCGTACGGGAGTTGCTGTTGGAACCTTGTTCAGCACATCGTTTCCGTAGGTACCGAGGAAACCGCTCAGCTCCAACCATTATCAGCATCGTCCTGTAGTTCATCGTGCCCGCAGGGCACGGTACTAAACGTCTTCACTGACCATACAACGCGTCTCGCTACTCCACGCATAGCAAAAATTAGGTGCACACCAGATTAACAAAAAAAAACGAATTCAAATGCGCCCCACCAAAACATGCGAGGGGCGTTTCTTAGCAGCCGATCTTTAGGAGCGCCTTTCCGAACACTGCAAGGGCTTAATCACAGAGCAATGACATGTGCCATTCTTAATATGCGCTACAAAAAAGGTTTTTGAGAATGAACGGCATTTTCGTAAACTATTTAAACACTGTATCTAAATAAATGTGATTCAGAAATAAATGTGGTTCGTAAAATATAAAGGTTGTTTTATTGTTGAGCAAAACTTGGTTTTTTGTTAAGAGTGTTTGTTCCCTCCTCACCTAGTCGCGCTTCATTCGCCACTCCCATAAGCCCCCATGCTGATGTCGCTGGCAATAGGTTCTAAACCGGTTTTCGCCCGAAGCTTCGTTTCCATTTATATTTACCTTGCCCGATGTTTTACGAATATCACGGGAGCGTCCACCACTCGGTCGATCAGCGCCGGGTGATGGAGTGATCCGGCAAACTAGGCGAGAGTAGCCGTATGTGGACTAAGCAAAGGACGCTGCTGTCGTAGTCTGCTAGGCGGTTCCAAGAGGAGAAGACCACCTTCAATTTTTGTTATTCGCTCTTTCTTCATGACCAGTTTCATGGCGGCAACAGAAAACACTAACCAGCGTTGCCGAACGAACCTTGCGCTGAACGAATCTTGCGTTCGGCAACGCCCATAACTGTTTTCAGTTTGCGCAACGTGCTTGGTCTTGAAGAAAAATTTCGAGTATGACAGGCAGTGTGATAAGCGAATAACCAAAATCGGGGGTAGCCCTCTTCTCTTGGAACAGCCTAGCAGACTACGACAGCAGCGTCCTTTGCTTAGTGCGTATGCGGCTACTCTGGCCGAGTTTGCCGTATCACTCTATCCGGTGGCGCTCATCGACAGAATGGTCGACGCTCCCATGATTTGTTAAAACAATTGGGCGGGTGTACAATTTTTTGATGGCGCCCTCCCTCTTTTCGTCCCCTAAGCCCTCTCGCAGTTGTCCTCTTAGAATAAAGAAGCGAAATAATGCTTTTTCTGCACACCGCGCAATGCACAGTGTTGTCTTTGGCTGAGATTGAAGGTAGGATTGATGGACGATAAAAAGGCCGTTTTTCGTGGTTGAGATAGGAAATAGGCTTCGTTGAAAATACTGGTTAACCATCGGTTGGGTGATTAAGTGCATGCCTTCCTTTTGAAAAATAGAAGCTTGGCTTTCGGGTGAAGAATTACTAATGTTTCTAGTAACAAATTCAGTTAATCTCGAACCCAAATGGTTTTATTACTGATATGGAAAAAAAAACACACGCCAGTGTTGTGTGAAAATGCCCAATTTGTAGGAAACCTGATTGTGTTTTTCTATCCGAGCTGCGTGACGCATCTGGTTTTTATCTTGCTGGGACATCCTGTAGGCAGGCGAAAACGTTTCGGCACACCTTCACTGCATATCACAGAAAACCTTGACTTACTTTTGGTTTCTCTTAATCTGTTGGCGCTGCCAGCTATTTTCAGGCCACTTGAAGTCCGAACAACGCCATGCGCCAATTTGGTCCTTAACAGGGCATTCAAGCCTTCGTACAAACACGACATCTATCGAGTATACCTAGCTCTAATTTTTCCTGACGTGGTACGGCTCACATATATATTTCGGCCTTACGCCAGCTATGAGAACTGGCGTTGGCGGAAATATTCGAGAAAAACAATCCCTGTGTTAAAATGGAGCAAATACGGGAGTGCGTATTTTGAAAACTTTGTGCGCTTTCAAACAAATGACTTTGTTGTGGGAGTCCTCCAATTAAAGTGGAAATACAAGTCTTAGTAACTACCTGCAATTTCGATTTATCTAGATTGTGTTGAAAAAGGAAACAAGTCGTGTTTCAAAACAAAGCAAGAACAGCTTTCTGTCCTTCAAGACAATCACTTTATTTTAATGCAATAGGGTGAATGCCGTATTGTATCCCGAGACAAGTCACAACTTAATCTGCATTTGAACATCTTGGTGTTTAAGATGAAATCTTGTTTTTTTTTAACGCAAGCCTTTATGCCCACGCAATAAATTCGCAGTAAAAAAGCAAAACTTGTACACTTGTTTGCGCCGAGTATGATTTGACCCGCACCATCAGCCAGCACGTAAGGAATATAACAAATCTTTGCAATTTTATGGGCAGAAGATGTGCATTTGCATAAATTTATTACACTTTTCCGTGCTGCGGAACATAGGTATATACAGGTATGTTTCTAGCACAGATTGAAACTCGTCCACCTTTTGTGCGGTTTAATAATTTACTGACTTCCTTCAACGCGAATGGAATGCTACTTTCCATTGCAGTCCCTTGTCTTTCTGGTGAGTGCTGCGGCACAAGGAAACTGTAGCGCCCACAAGGGGAAATTGATGGTCTAGAATAATTTATATGCACAGTTACTGAGCGTGCTTTTCTGTGCAGATTCTTCGTAAATATCTGGCGAAAAACTGCAACGTCAATCGGGGCTGCTTTTTATTGCCGCGAGTCATGCATTAGGTTTGTTTTTTATGGTTTGTTTTTATGGCCCGGCGGCGCCCGGGTCTGTTATTAGTGTCCCAAGTGAAGAGTGTGTTTCGTTCTTTATTGTTATGCCGCAGGGATTATCTCATTCAGATAAGGAGAGTGCTACGCCCTAACATCAGTGGCCTAGAATGATTTTCTTTTGATCTACAAAGTTCTGGATATAAATCGACGGTGCGAAACCCACTCGCGCCGATAGAAATATAGACTTCAGAGCAGACGCTGCGGTGTCCGATTCTCCGACGTCACTCTGCGCACGGCACTTTGTTGACTGCTGTTTCTTTACCTGTGTAATCTTTGACTTCTTATAGGAGCACAAGTTGCTCGAAAAACTTGTTTTTTCTTCAAGACAGCTGTGTCGTCTCTAGCTACGTGACAATATGCCTTTTGCGTAGGAATGAGGAAGAAAGAATAAGCACCAAGTGCTTCAGCGGTAAGGGCTAACATTCCTGGAATTGCTTTTATTAGTAGCTTCGCTGAAACTGTCGCGTCAAAGATATGACGGTGTGCGACTATCATAAAATAAACAGAACGTCATTAACAAAAGAACTTCCATATACCACGTACAGTGAAACATGGAGGAGGTATGCTTTCGGTATGAACACGTCAGGGGTTCAAGTTCACCTTCGAACTTTTTGCCTCATCGCTTTCACAAACTTTTCATAATACAAAAAACAAAATGGCGGCAATAGGCTAGATCCATACAGTTTTATAAATTTAACACTTGCCTTGCGTGTTTCGTTGCATAGGAGAAACAGAACCAAGGCATCCCAGCCATAACACTGCTCGTACAATCTTCATTTTCTGAAATGTAAAATAAAAACAAAGATTACTCTTTTGACAATATAGTCCTTATTACGCAAACGAACATTACGATGCCAGAAGGAGTTGGGTAATTGCGTGTTTTGAGCCCTACAAAGATTTTTCCCAGCGAGTAAGAAGAAACCAAACATTAGACAGTGTGTATGTGTTTTCGTGCTTCGAGCACACGAATTTTCTTTGGTGCATTAGGAAAGTACATTTTACCAGTGAGGTATGATTGTTACACAACCTTTTCTTGATCTGGCGGTTCCAGGTTTGTGCTTCCGTGTGAGTGAGCATCTCTCTCTCTCTGTCTGTCGGTCTGTCTGTTTTTCTCTATCTCTCCCTCTATCTGGCTCTCTCTATCCTATCGCCCTCTCTATCTGTCTCTTGCTCTATCTCTCTCCTTCCCTCTGTCTCTCCCTCGCTTTATATCTCTCTCTGGCTTTATGTACCCCTCTATCTCACTCTATTTCAAACCCTCTCTCTATATCTACCTCTCTCTCTCTCTCTCTTCCTTTCTCTCTCGCTCTCTCATTGTCAAACCAAGACAAATTCAAATATAATTTTAAGCTTAGAGACCTATGTATGACTAAGGGCAGAATGTAGCTTGTTTATGCCCTTCGTGGAAACTTCCATAGAGGTTCATGGACTTGCCCTCTTAGCGACGTATCGCTGACCTTTTCCGCGTCTTGTTACCATGCGTGAAAATAGTACCAGTAGCTTTAAATCAAATGTAATGTTGCTCTTCTGCTTTGAAACCTATTATTGCCGGGACGAAAACAACTGTTTTATGTAGCCGGAGTACGTCAACTCTAAACGTTTTAAGTGTTATTCAAGGATCACCAAAGGCTCTTAAGCATACTTTTAAGGCAAGGGTCGGGATTCCACGTCAAACTGAGAGCCACTTGTAGTACACTTAGCTTGAAAAGAAGCGTATATTCGCTACACATAATCTTGGGTACACTTGCGCGCGCTCTGTGTACCCAATCAACCCGCGGTAAACTAAATGTGAATTCAGTTTGACCTAACAATGTTTCTACATTTTATTCTCGCCGTGCGATGCTTGAAATAGAAAAGAGCGTCAAGGCACGGAGTGCATATAGGACTAATAAATACATCTTACAGCAACAACAAGAATGACGTTCAGAATTAAAAAAAGTGACATCAAATGGTCGAGAAAAAAGTAACTACAATACCCCAGGTTGCAGTCGCAAGCGAGCACTCTAAAACTTTACCACTAACAACCAGGGCGTCTCATATAAAGAGGAACAAAGATGAAATACAATAAATTTTTCACTCACGTGGAAACACGTTTTTTTACAATAAGTGAGGCATCCTTTATATTTCGGGACAACGAAAACTTTTCCTGTTCAAAAAGTTGGCTTCCTTGAAGGCCATTGGCAAGAAAAAAATATGGCGTAGGTGACGAAACTATCCTCCAGTGTAATTCTTTGTATACGCCATTGCTCCACCTCAAATAATTGTGCTTCTCAGTTTTCATGGAAGAACCTTTATTTGGGGGGGACCACGCAGGGTATAATGAATGGTTATGCGGACATCTGAACATAATGTTTTAAGGAATTAGATAGAGAAATAATATTGGCAAGATGAAGCACGTCCCATTTTTAAACTCTGCAACCAAAATAGAGTTAGAAAAAAAAAACAAAGTGATTGAAGCTTGTGAAATCAGAGGCACCTTCCAGATCTACTAACGTCCATGAAAACTATAACAATACCACGTTTACTTCGTTTCAAATACAACCATAAATGTTACTTTTAGGGGCGAAGCTCCTCCTTCTGAGGCCCTGTCCCGCTCCTCGTAGCGCGGTGTACATAACGCTTATGATCATTGTGGCAGGATGCCCCTAGGAATTGGTCAACCGAAGATTGGATGAACAGGTCAAAACCTTCAACGTGTTCGTTGATACCCAGCTAGTAGGAGAGGAAGAAGAGGTTGTCGTTCGTCGTCTCCGAGCTCAAGACACGTACCGGGGGTACGCGACACAAGGCGCTCTGCAGAAGGCGACGGCCAGGGTGGCGGAAATGTCACACACCCACTTTGCCAACTTACCCATGGATATTCTCATCGTTCTAAACAAGGCCTACATGATTACCACAAACATCAATGTCGTCGACGGGCTTGTCAACGGAACGGTGGGAAGTCTCAAGCTTCGCGAACGAGGAGTGCTGGTCTTGACGCGGCGGCGCCCGATTTCGATCCCACGACTCTCTGGCCGCGACGGGAGGTACGTGGCGCTCTTCCCACTGCGCTACAAACCAAGACGCGAGCATGGCTACGAGCGCGCCTTATGTCCTTCACTCATTCAGATGGTGCGCGCCGTCAGGACTTATACAACGTGTCGAGTCTTGGTATGATGCGTGGGTTAATGTTTCACGGTTTTACCGATAAGAATTTTAGCTTTGCCCCTGTCATCATCATTTACTTCGTGGAGATTGGGGAATTTTTATAGTATTCAGTACGAGAGTGGGGCCAAATAATAATAATTAAGTTATACTGTTGGATTTGGTCAAGGCATAATGATTTGTGCAGTTGAGAAGAACACTCTGCGCATTTAGGTGCCGAGAAAAAGTGAACTTGGCCTGGAATAGAGGTTCAAGCCATCTCAAAGTTTTTCTTGTAGTCGAAGAGGAAGAAGGTGCCTTTTGGCGGTGTTGACAACTCCCTAAAAATTTCGGTCAATGCTGCTAAATTTTCTTACGCGCGGAAATACAAGCTCGGTGGGTCAATCCTAGGTACGTCCAGTGGGTAAACATACATTGTTTCCTAAGGATCTTAAATATTGCGGCGAACCATGCATTTGGTTCGTTTGTTTATGCTTCTGTGGACTAGTGGCGCCTGGCTGTGCTATCTGGTTTACCACGGGACATGTGAAGCGTCCGTGTTATCTCCTGTTATGCGCGTGCTATGCTGCACGTATTATCTCTTTTGAGAGGTCCCCTGTGCCAAAATAACATCACCAGCCTAGAATAATCTCCTTTGATCTGCAATGTTCTGGATTTAAATGGACGGTTCGAAAAATACTGGCTCCGATAAGTGAAAGCCTACAGAGCAGACGCCGCGGTATTCGACTCACCGACGCTCGCTGCTCAAGTCACTTTGGTGACTGCTGATTGGCCTTTTGTGTATTCCTTGAGTTGTTACGGAAGCACAAGTTCGCTCCAATAAAGTTGTTTTCCGTGAAGACAGCTGCGCTGTCTTTGGCTGCGTGACATCTGGAAGAGGTGTGGCGTACCCACCCGTTGTGCTCCTGTCGCAATCCGGAAGCCGACAAGTTAGCCCGATGGGAGCCAGCCGACGGCTGCAAGCTTTACTGGACGAGTTTTGTCTCCTGCCAAAACAAACTAAGAAAAATACCGCTGATGAAGCAACTACTTCACCGCGTGGACCCCGAAATGATGGAGAAAAGAAGTTACGCTAATAATTACGTGTTGTGAAGGAGGAACTGTTTGCTGGACTTGTTCGCAATCCGCCGAAAACCGTCGCCGAATTCGTAACCGAAGCAAACACAATGAAGAAACCTCGCGAAACGCATTATAAGCAGTGTGACTTCAAATTTGTTAGCCCGACCAATGCGAACTACGTCGACAACTTGCGAATGCCGGCTGATAGCCTACGTGAGACCATCCGCGCAGTAGTAAGAAAGGCGCTGCAGAAACTTCTCCCCGCGTCCCCCAAGCACCCAGTCACGTCCCTTACCGACGTGATTAGGGAAGAAGTGTAGCGAGCAATGGGAACTTCTACGCCATGCGAAGTATCCCGCGACCCAGAAGCCATGACGTACTTCATGGGTGTTTGTCGAAACCGCCATGCTCTAATGCGTCTTCATAAGGCGCCGCTGGGCGGCTTCCGAATCTCGCTCGCCGGACCCCGTGTAGTCCGAAACCAGACCCCGAGGAAGACGGACGTATGGCGAACTCCTGACAGGCGTCTTCTGTGCCACCACTGCGGAGAGGCCGACCACATCCACCGTCCCTGCTCATACAGGAGACTCAGACTGCGTGGTTTCTACATCGACGTACGTCGCCCTCTCCTTGGCCAACGACCCAAGAGATCGACGAGTATATATCTCAGACCGACGCGAGTTGCTGAGCCGCCACAGAAATACTGGCTTCACACGTGGAAGGTCGCCCAGCTCACGCAGGGGAAAAGGAAAGCAGAAACGTCTGGAGTTGAAGTTGCACAACGGCAGAAAAACGAAAACCCTCCAACAACGCAACGATTCACCGAAAACCACGATTCACGACATGCCCTCAGCCAGATGGTAAGATAAAAACCTGACGTTGCTCCCGTACACGACGTCAGCCACACCACGCGACGCGTACTTGAAATGACAGAGCCTGCGGCTCCAAAGACGACTACAACGTCGATAACAGTAACAGACCGCCAACACGCACAAGCGGAGATACGACGCCCCGACGCACCCGAAACTCGAGGAAGGCGGCGTCCAACGCCCAGTTGTCCACCAAGGGCTTTGGCATAGTCTACCTCATTAACACGGGAGCCGACTACTCGGTAATGAGCGGGTCATTTCTGTCTAAGCTGAAGAAACTTGCAAGATGGGACATTCTGCACGTACACACAGCCAAAGGCCATCTTTTAACGCCAAGTAGAACGTGCTCAACTCGGGTCACTATGTACGGCACCACGAACCCTGCTGCAGTCGTCATTTTGTTGACTGCTACCGGAACGTATTTCTCGGAGTGGACTTTTCCACGGACCAAGGAGCCATAATGTATCTGCAGTACACGTCGGTAACTTTCTCCTATCACTCCAGGATGCCGCTGCCGAACTCCGAACACCGCGCTGCCGTAAGGATAACCGACGATCACTTCACCCGGCCACACCGGACAGGCTTGATGATCACCGTCTACCCTGAGGATGCTTCACCTGACACCGCCGCTACCGTAGAGAGTGACCACAGTTTGCTTCTGGACCCTGGTGTCTCCGTCGCAATTAACATTGCGCGCTTTAACTAATGCAAATCCCACGGTTTAGGCACTAATTTCACCGAGGAGTACCAGCATCTGAATAAGGGCGCTGCAATTGCATTCTTCGAAGAAACGCAAGAAGCAAGTCAAGTGATCACGGTCACAAACTCTGAAGGCGCAAGAGCAGAAGCTTTTAAGCTGCCGCATCCTTTCGACGTGAGCCCGGCGCTGCTCAAGAACACCGGGACAAATAGATCAATTGGCTGCGGCGCTACAGCGAGTGTTTTTCATCCAACTCAAAATTACGTCTCACACCTCTAGGGAAGCACCGAACTACTACCGAAATGGAGCCCGACTTACCCGGCAGTCACCGCACTGGGTGTCTTCACTCTAGCGGGAACCTATCCGGACACAAGTCGAATACTAGCACAGCGACGACATTATACAGCCATGAGGTCGTACTCGTAAAGAGAAAATACGTCACATTGAGGTTCTGCGTTGACTAGTTGCGATTGAACAAAATCACCAAAAAAATTTTCACCATGTTCGCGTATGGGAACCATGAGTAGTATGCGAATTAGCCATAGGGTTGAGTGAAGTCGACTGCGTTTAGGTTGTCCACAGACGTCGCGCTCACCTCGTTCATGATCGCGTATTTCCCGTTGCAGAAGGCCAAGCGGAAGGTGTTCAACTCCCTGGCGCTGAAGCCTCCGTACTGGTTGGGGCCGGCGGTCTTCCGAGAGAGCTTGAAAGACGCGTTCACCGTGGTTCCTCCCACTGCCACAGCCTCCCCTCCGGTGCTCACGCAGATGACGAACGCGTTGTAGGCTGCGTCGTTGCCAGTGTTGCTGTACCGGTTGTAGACGTCCATGGCTAGCCGGAGGATGAACGTCATGCCACAACCAGTAGGTCAGGTGAAGAAGACCCTGTAACGTAGGTGCTGATGGTGTCTTCGGCCGGTGGATGATCTCACGCAGTTGCTCATGATGATCCGCGTTTGTCACCCTCATGAAGTTGTAGTGTGGAATACGTCCAGGGAGGCAAGTGAGGAGGCCGTCGTCTAGAAAAAGCCAATATATTTACATTATTTCCAGAGAGCCGTCTTCTACGCGGCCATCTTGTCGCCGCGCCTGGTCATCTTCGTCTTCGTCGGCTGTGGGGCTGTTGCGCGCGCTCCTTGCGTCGTCCTGATCGTCGTCGAAATTTCCAACATCTTCACGGCCCACAAGGGTTCGTACGAGCGGAAGTGGTGTCTAGTCAGTTTTCCATTCATGTCGAGCCGGTGTCTAAGTTTCTTTTTTTCTGATCTTCGGTCTTCTCTTTCTCCGGGACTTCGCCTTTCTTCTTACTTTTGATCTGTGTTTCTTCATAACTACGTCAGGTGATGAGTCAAAAGCATAAAAGTTCTTGTAGTTCACAGTGCGCACTGACTTCAGGTGTAGTTTCTTTGACGTATTGCCTTTGTTCCGGGAGCACCAGTTGAAACCGTGAACGTTTATATCTTTTCCAGTCTGAACCTCTGCAGTACCACATTGTCCTGGCTTCTTCGATTTGCGAACGCATCTAGTGTTCTGCTTGGTCATAGATGTCATCATGCTGACGGCAGTTATGTCATCTGGCCTGTTTTCTGGAGACGAGAGCGTGCGGTCCTTTTCAGTGTCCCTCAAGCCGATGAGAATGTCTGCGGTCGTCAATTAGTTCGTGCCTTCAGGAGCAGCACGTCGAGGCAGTTTGAGTTTTGTTGCTGGAACCTTGTGTGGTTCTAGCTGGTGCACGCTTGTTTTTTTGACCGTAGGTATTGCCCCGTACGCGCTCCCGTCGCAGCCACACATGTACAACACATCGGCACTATGTCTCGTAGTGAAGACTCTATGGAGTCCGGTATATTTTTCCGAGCGTTTCCGCGGGGTTCTTCATCATGAATGGATGAGCCTGAATCTAGATCTTCCTCTCCTCTCTTTTGAATATCCTTCTGTGCACAGTCTGCACGTACATACCTTGGGTTTACAGAGAAGGTTTCAGGCACTTCTGAGGCGTAGGATTCGCCAGTGACGCCTTCCAAAGCCTGAGCGTCAGCGTTGTCCACACTATCTTCTTCTGGCGCCGATGATACTGACTTAGGTAGCTTGCAAACAAAACGACTTTTCTCTTGGTTGCGGATACGGTGAATGCGGTGTCATGGCGTTTGGAGGTCTGAGCAAAGGGTGGAAAGTTGTTTGGCGGATCTCTTGCGAATTCTCAGTCAAGTGTTTCAAAGTGGTGCATGTTATTATTTGTACATGTGAGGCAATCGGGGTGAAAGATCCCTGGTGTCGAAAAACGGTTTCCGGAATGCCCATCGACGTCGTTGAAGTCGTTGGCAGGACGTGAGTTCCTTTCTTTTTGCCATGTCGTTTGCTTTCACTTGTAGTAGTCGATTCACCCACTGGTCGGTGTTGCTCTTCTCTCTCGAGATCTGGCTTCAGTGGTGGGTTGTCATAACGTTTGTAAAGTCTGACTTGAAGTATGGCGATAATTCTGTGAGCTTCTTCTACCGACCCTAGCGCGTAGTCGTTTTGGCCGTCGATTCCGGATCCGCACGCCAGGGCCTCCAGCTTCTCGCTGATTGCAGCTAGTCGGTCGGCGTTGTGCTGGAGCCTGGCTAACGAAACTGCGGCCTCCACGTCTTTTTTGTGCTCTAGAGTAAGTGTTATCTCGGCAATAACTTCCCGATTGAATTCTAGAAGGCTGTTCTGGGCAATTTTTTGCTGGTTCCTGTGCCTCGACGCCTGCTCCTCACTTTTGGTGAGCAGTGCGGTCGAAGAAATAAATTCCGCTCCATGGCTCACCTCGTCGTGCCGCCTGATGTCCCGAGTTTCGGCACCATGTGGAATACGTCCAGGGAGACAACCGAGGAGGCCGTCGTCTAGGAAAAGCCAATATATTTACATTGTTTACAGAGAACAGTCTTCTACGCGCCCATCTTGTCGCCGCGCCTGGTCGTCTTCGTCTTCATCGCTTATGAGTCTGTTGCGCGCGCTGCTTGCGTCGTCCTCATCGTCTTCGAAAGTTCCAACATGTAGTATTCGTCCCGGTCTATCGTGCCCTGGCGCTTGAGCACGGCCGCGCACAGCCTAGCGTGTTTAATCAGGCGCACGAAATCTTGGCTCGGGATGAGGTCTGCGTCTTCGTGTTCCGAGTGGACGATCACGGCAGAAGGAGGTGCTGCTGCTTCTTCTTCTTGTTCTTCCTATTGTGCCCTCTTCTCAGCGGCATTTTACACGGTGCTGACACTAGCGTTGACGCTAGCGTTGCAGGCGGCGTTACCGGCGGCGTTGCCGTTGACACTCATTATGGTGTTGCGGGACGAGGTTCCCCTACGGGAAGATGACTGTGGTGTAGTGGCGCCCTCTAGTGGAGCGCCCGCTCACTGTGTGCGCTTGGTTGTATGAATTGTAACTAGATGTCGTTGCTGTGGACGCACGTGACGGGTCACGTGCGTATGCGTCTCGGTGCCGTCTTGTTGAACAATAAACGTTCTCTTTGGGTTCTGGTCTTGGTACGAGCAGGCCGCACTCTTTCTTCTTGGGCTTGTGCGTGGGCCCGGCGGCCGTCCCTCGCTCCCGTCGCCGCCGAGGCCGCTCGCCGTCGCCCACGACACAACATCTTTTTGGCGACGAGGATGGGATCATTTTCTTCTGCTGCGACGACATCGTCGACGGGTCCGGCAGAATGAAAAAGTGAGTGCGTTGTTTGACCTCGCTCGAGTGTGATTGTCTGGCGCGTCTGGCGTCGCGAGGCCTAGCGTACTTTTGTGCTGACGCTCGTCGAACCATCGCCTAGGCCTCGCCCTACTTCGTTCTTCTGCTTCTGCTCCTGCATCTCTCTCCTTCCTGCTTGGCAGCATGGGCCTCTTCGATAACCTGCCCGTTTTCCTCGAATTGCCGGGGCCGCCTCCGATTCCGTGGCATAACTGGAAAAAATTGTTTCAGGCCCATCTCGAGGCGGCTGGCGGCAGCGACTGGAATGATGGACGACGTGCGTCGGCGCTCGTCAGCGCTTTGGGTAGGGTGGGGCAACGAAGGTATTTTGCTGAGGCGGAGCAGGACGAAGCAAGGAGGGACGCCGCCAGTAACGTGACCGACGCTAATGTAACCAGCCCTATCGTGACCGACTCCGCGACCGACTGTAGTGTGACCGCATCCTCGGCTCCGGCCATTTCGAAATTCGACCAACTTTTGGAGCAGCTGGACCGGCTCTTCGCTGCGTCCACAAATACGCTTGTTGAACGACATGAGTTCACAAGCCGTCGTCAATTTCGGGGGGAAAGTTTTTTAGAATAAGTGACCGCTCTAAAGGAGAAAGCCGTACGTTGCAAGTTCGGGCTGACGTACGCGGAGCGCGTCCGAGATCAAATCATACATGCAATGTCTAACCCCCAGGTTAGAGAAAAGCTGCTCGCACATGGCGAAACGTTGTCTTTGGAGAAAGCTGAAGAGATTGGTCGGAGTTTTGAATCTTTGTCGTTGGCGAACCAAGCCTTCGGTTCGCATCATCAAGTACAAGCAGTAGGTCGACGAGGAGAAGGTGGCGTCGCGGAAGATGACAGTCGGGGAAGCCGCCACGCTCAAGATGGCGGCGTGGAGAATCAAGATGGCATGGGCCGCCGGGGAGGCCGGCGCGCTCAAGATGGCGGCACAGCAATTCAAGATGGCATGGGCCGGCGCGCTCAAGATGGCGGCACAGGAATTCAAGATGGCCTGGCCAGCCGGGGAGGCCGTGACGTCATTCCACCGGGTTCGGGAAGGCAAGATGGTGGCCCCCAAGATGGACGTTTCTATTCGCAGTCGGCTGCAGAGTTTCGCGGTACAGTCCAGGCGAAGAAGTTTGCAGGCAAGCTTCAGTTGTGCGAACGATGCGGAAATAAATGGCATAATTCAGCATTTCAAAATTGTCCAGCCCGAAATCGGCGCTGCAACTCTTGTAATAAGTGGGGACATTTCGCATCGATGTGCCGTAAGCCGGCACCAGTGCATCGAGTTTCTTCGAAGGAAGCTACGGGACCCGCTTCGACACCGGAACCTGTAGAGCATCCAACATGCACGGAGATCAACTCATCTTCGAGATCTTCCGTCTTAACAGTCAGCACTTCTTCGAGGAAGGACTTAGTCGTCCAAGCGGAAGTCAGCGTCAACAATCCTCCGAGAAAGGACTTAGCCGTACAAGCCGAAGTCAGTGGAGTGACCATGCAACTCTTGGTCGATACCGGAGCATCCGTGTCGTTGATGACGGCCGAAGATTTCAAGCGTCATTTCAGTAAACAGCATGCCTTGTCGAAGGCCTCCGTCGACTTGTGGAATTTCTCCAAGCAGCGTATTGGCATCCGCGGCTCATTCCAAGCTTCTGTTCAAGTCTTGCAACGGTCTTGCTCCGTCACATTCTACGTCACAGACAAAGGGACATCGCTGTTGGGACTCGACGCCATCCAGCAACTGGGCATTCAGATCGACGGTGCGTCTCTTACGTGTCGACTAGCATCGGTGTGTGCAGTGCAGTGTACCGTGAACGTGCCCCCGGGTTTCGAACATCTCTTCAACGGCGAGTTGGGTCTTGTCAAGGACGTCTCGCATAAGATCCGACGGCGGCCAGGTGTAACTCCAGTTGCATCTAAGCTACGAAGATTGCCTCTTGCTCTCCGTGATCCAGTGTCCAGCGAGCTGCGACGCCTCGAGGACAATGATGTCATTGAGCGTGTCGACGCCTCGGAGTGGGTTTCGCCACTCGTCGTCGTCCGGAAAAAGAACGGGGACATTCGGCTGTGTGTGGACCTCCGGGAACCGAATAAGGCAATTATCATTGATGGGTATCCTTTACCGCATGTTTAAGAGCTGTTGCAGATGTTTCATGGTGCTGTTTGTTTTTCTAAGCTTGACTTGGCATCGGCTTATCATCAGTTGTTGCTGGAAGAGGGCAGTAGGGACTTAACTACTTTCGTGACTGATGAAGGTTTATTCAGGTTTAAGCGGGTGTGTTTTGGTCTGGCGTCGGCGCCTGCGGTTTTTCAAAAAATGATGTCTGAGATCTTGAAAAATTGCAAAAATGTTGTTTGCTATCTTGATGATATTCTTGTGTGGGGAAAGACTCAAGCTGAGCATGACGCGAGCCTGGTTGAAGTCCTAACATGTATAGCAAACAGTGGCATGAAGTTGAATGACAAATGTCTTTTTTCGGTCAAGGAACTTGATTTTTTGGGTCACAAGATTTCGGCTGAGGGCATCTCACCTTTGGAGAGCAAAGTAAAAGCTATATCGTGTAAGTAAGCGCAAAATGGACAAGGACGAACGAAGTGAACGGGACACGGCGCCGTGTCCCGTTCACTTCGTTCGTCCTTGTCCATTTTGCGCTTACTTACACGATGAATGACCAACTCGCCCAAGAAACCACTCTGATAAAACCTATAGTTCATGCTCCCGCTCCTACGGACATAAAGTCACTGCAATCATTTTTAGGTCTTGCAGGATACTATGCTAAGTTCATAAAGAACTATGCAGAGATAGTTGAACCACTTCGCCTCATGCTCAGGAAGGGTCAGACGTTTTGTTGGTCTGATGATGCTCAGCGCAGTTTCGATCAGTTGAAAGCGTGCCTCACATGTTCTCCGGTTGTGAAGGTCTTTAAACATGACTTGCCTGTAGTAGTAACTACCGACGCATCTGATGTGGGAATTGGCGCGGTACTACAGCAGCGGTATGGTTCTCGGCTTGAAACCATAGCCTTTGCATCTAGAACTTTGTCGGAGACTGAGAGAAAATACTCTGTGGGAGAGCGCGAAGCGCTGGCTTGTTTGTTCGCGTGTGAAAAGTGGCACATTTTTCTTTGGGGCAGACGGTTCACACTTAGAACTGACCATCAGGCTGTAGTGGCGTTGTTAGCTGCCGGAGACTCAGGTCGGAGACCTTTAAGGATTTCATGGTGGTCAGCTCGTCTGCTGTACTACAATTTTGACATCGAGTATTGCAAAGGGTCAGAAAATCTGGTGGCTGATGCTCTGTCAAGATTACCCATTCAGACCGGTCAGGAACTTCAAGAAGAAGAGATAGTGTCGCTGGTAACATCAGTAGTCGATAAAGAAACCGTGCAGCTGGCGACGAAGGCCGATGTAACGTTGCAGAAGGTAGCAGAGTATGTGTCAAAGGGTTCGCCTGATAAGAAAAAGGTACACAGTGACTTAACAGCTTACTTTCATGTAAGGGATGAACTTTCTCTTGCGGACGGATTACTCATGCGTGATGACCGTGTAGTCATTCCTTGTGTACTGGTACCTACGTTTCTCCAGTTAGCACATGAAAATCATCAAGGAATAGTACGAACAAAGCAACTTCTCCGGGAACGTTACTGGTGGCCTCAAATAGATCGCAATGTTGAAGAACACGTAAAGCATTGTCACGTTTGTCAGCTGGCAGACAAGTCTGCTAAGCCTCATGTAACTCCGTTGCAGCCAGTGGAATGGCCTGAAGGGCCTTGGCAAAAGTTGGGAATGGACATCGTCGGTCCGTTAGATGTGTCGTACCCCCGATTTCTTGTTACACTAGTCGATTACTACTCTAAGTGGCCTGAGGTTCTGGGCACAAATTCCATCTCAACTGAAGATGTCATTAAGTTGTTGGACTGGTCTTTCAGTCGGGAAGGGCTCCCTGAGGTTTTAGTGACGGATAATGGACCCCAGTTTGTCTCCAAACAAATGCAAGAGTATCTAAAGGAGAAAGGTATCCGCCAAGTGTTCTCGTCGAATTATTACCCTCAAGCTAACGGCCAGATTGAACGGTTTAACAGAGTTCTCAAAGAACATTTACAGGTAGCCAGACTTGAAGGCAAGGATGCTTCGAAAAGCATTACACAATTTCTTGGGTCGTATAGGGTCACACCACATTCAGTGACAGGTCTTTCTCCAGCTTTTTTGCTGCATGGACGTCAGCCTCGTTCCAAAGTGGATATTAGCAACTTCAGGATACGTAAAAAGGCAGCAGAATCGGACAATTTCCTGCCTCCTGTTCGGAATCAGGTCTTCACGAAGCAGCATAAAGCTAAACAGTACTTTGACAGAAGGAAAGGTGCGCAGCAGACCCGCATAAAGGTGGGAGATGTCGTGAAGGTAAAATTCCGTAAGCAAGGATTTCTGAAGTATGGTAAGCCGTTGACAGTGCAAGCTCAGGTTGCACCTTTCACCTTTAAGCTCAGTGATGGAAAGATCTGGAACGCTTCGAAACTCACAGTCGTTCCGAAAGGAATTGAGATTGGCTCGGCACCGTATTCCTTTGACAATGTTGAACTCTCGTCGAGGCATAACGAGTTTTTGTACTCTTTGTCTAACTTGGACATTTGTGACAGTCAGTCCCCTAGTCTACAGTTGTCAGAAGGGACAAGCCCCAGGGTTCAGACAGACCCTGATCTGTCGGAGGTTTCTACCAGTGCAAGGTCTGAATCCGTTGTCCCTCGGGAACCATTAGAATGTCAGGAAGAAAATAGTGAACAAATAGATCCAAATAACCATGTAGACAAAACAAGGGAAAATGAGGGGGCGTCTGGATCGTCAAATAATGCAAGTTCAACGTCTACGCGTCCGCGCCGTAAGACTAAGCAGCCTCAGTGGCTTCGCGAATATGTGCAGTAGAGGGTATACGTACGGTTCATGCTTTGCGTCATGTTGGACGTGGCATGTCTGTGTTGAATCGTATATCATCATTGAAAGTGTTTTGGACGGGTTTTTTTGGGGGGACTTATAGAACTGTCGTGAGCGACTGATAGCCTGTTGTGTGAGTCAAGTGAAAGGAAGATGCAGACATTCTTCAAAGCACGGGAGAATGATGTGGAGTGTGCATTTAAGATGCTGTATGTATTTCGCAGAGTGTGCGAACTTCTTTTGCACGGGGAGATGATGTGGTGTAGTGGCGCAATCTAGTGGAGCGCCCGCTCACTGTGTGCGCTTGGTTGTATGAATTGTAACTAGATGTCGTTGCTGTGGACGCACGTGATGGGTCACGTGCGTATGCGTCTCGGTGCCGTCTTGTTGAACAATAAACGTTCTCTTTGGGTTCTGGTCTTGGTACGAGCAGGCCGCACTCTTTCTTCTTGTGCTTGTGCGTGGGCCCGGCGGCCGTCCCTCGCTCCCGTCGCAGCCGAGGCCGCTCGCCGTCGCCCACGACACAACAATGACGACGGTGGTTGAACGGGAAGCTATCTTGTGCGAATTTTTTTGGTTGGCCAATCTCTAGAGGCATCTTTCCAGAATCATCATCAGCGGTGCCTGGCCAGGCATGCGTAAGTTTGCGTGTGGACGCCGCACAACGGCGTCCACACAACGGCCGAGGGAACAGGCGCCACTATAAGCTGCTTTGCATCTAAAAAAATTCAGTGTTCAGCACTAGCCCTCACGTTCGGGTGGCCTTAATCGCGAGCTGTAATGTTAAAAATGCGGCACGCACTCACACAGCTGGCTGGCACCGCATCGTTTCAAAGTGCTATGAGTTGTGCCGCGCCTTCGCCAGATGGCGCCACGGGCCCCTCGACCGAGAGAAGACGCAGTGAAACATCCCCTTCGCGAGGGGCACGATCAAATGCAGAGCATTTCCGGGGGCGAACGACGTTAAGTAGTTTGCGTTACGTTAATGTTGTTGCACTTGTGGCAACTGCTGATGAGAGAGTACTCGTCAGCAGTAATTTGAATGAGTCAACGATATAAGGCGCGTTTGTAGCGTCCAATTCTGTGTCGGCTTTGTGGCGCAGTGGGTAGAGCACCATGTACATTGCGTTCCGCCCGCAGGGTCGAGGGATCAAAACCGGGCGCCGGATAGTATTTTTTTTGTATAGTAGGGACAACGAATGTGCGGACTACGGATGTCAACACGGTGACATCGTGAGTTACTGAAATGCTCTGCATTTAAAACGGACGTTTACCCTTTGCCACGAATATACGATGTCCTCGCCACCTTTGCCACACGAAGTATATCTCACCGATGGACCTCATACAGGCTCCTCGAAAATTGAAGTGAACAAGAGAGATCGAGAGAAGGTTGATTTCATATTATCGGACGGCCACTACGAGATCAAGGTGACGCCGTTTAGGTTGTGCGCAGCAGCAGCAACGTTTTCGAGAGTCATGGACACTCTGCTAGCTGGCCTCAAGTGGCACACCCGTCTCGTACACCTCGACGACGTTGTGGTATTCGCCCGGACTTTGGACGAACACCTTGCAAACTTGGAGTCTGTACTCGAGGCCATTCGTACGTCGGGATTAATGCTTAAGCCTGAAAAATGTCATATCACATACAAGGAACTCCAGTTTTTCCGCCACGTTGTCAACGCCGTAGGAGTCCTGCCTGACCCGGCAAAAACATCAGTCATAGCAAACTTGACAAGACACAAAGACAAGAAACGCGTGCGAAGATTTATCGTGCTGTGGGCATACAACGGGCGCTTCGCCGCAAACTTCACACGCGTTGCAGAGCCACACACGCGCTCGTCGAAGGATAGCACTCCTTTCAGCTGGAAAAATGCCGAAGAAAAAGTGTTCTAGGAGCTGTAAAACACCTACGAAACCAGGCCGTGCTCGCTCATTTCGATGAAAACGCCGAAACAGAAATGCACACGGACGCCAGTGATATAGGCTTGGTGGCCGTGCTCGTCCAAAAGCACAGTAGTTTCGAGAAAGTAATCGCCTATGCCAGCCGTGGTCTGTCGAAAAGGAGAAAAACTACTCAGTCTCTGAGGAAGACTGCCTCGCAATTAAATGGGAGATTTCTAAATTTCTCCCATACGTGTATGGCAGGCCAGTCAAGGTTGTAACAGACCACCAGGAGCTGTCTAGGCTTGCTAATTTGAAGAACTGCTCTTGCCGCCTCTGGCGCTGGAGCTTGCGACTGCGAGAGTTCGACGTTACAATCGACTATAACTCCGGCAGGAGACACTCCGACGCTGACTGCCTGTCGTACGCCCCCGTCGACCACCACCTAATTACCACGATGAAGACAGCGCGTTCTTCGGAAACCTTGCGAAGAGCGACCTAGCCGCCCAGCTTCCGGCAGACTCCGAGTTGCGCGTCATCATCGACTACCTTGAAGGACGCAACGTCGCCGTGCCTAAGGCCTTCAAACGCAACTTACCTGCATTCAGCCTGAAAAACTCCGGCCTCATGAAGAATTTCAGCCCTGCTACGAGAACGAATTATTAGATGCGACGCATATCTTGCTCGGAGGCATGTCCCTCCTGCGTCGTCATCGCTGCGTCCGTCCGCATCCCTCCTCCGTTTTTCTCTCCAAAAGCTGTGTGCAACACTCTCACTCCGGCTCATTAGTTTACCAAAGCTGGCGCGCTTGCTTGGGCGCGCTTCGCTGCGTAACGCTGCATTAACAACTGCTTCGGCGCGTGCAAGTGCGCGCATGCGTGACGCACTCCACCTGCGCATGTGCAACTCTCACCCGTTCTTCACTCCGACAGCTGTGTGCAAAACCCTCACTCCGTCACATTAGCATAAAAACAACAGCTGCGCGCACGCTCCGCTCGCGTATGCTCCGGTACGCAACTGCGCGCATGCGCGACTCTCCTGCCCTGTCTCCTTTCCTTCAGGCGCTGTGAATATGAAGTGGGTAGCGCGCTGCGGCGGTTCAGTCAGCGCTCGCTCTTGTTCGACTCCGCGTGACTTTGCTTGACTACTCCGTGCTTGACTTGATTCTTGCAATGAAGACGTGATGGAAGCGACGTTCTCTTCAGCGAGTGGGCTGACACGATCCAATACCAGCGTGAGCGCAAACTCTCAAGGCAACGTTACGACCAATTGAACCCCCGTGATACGTCGCATCACATCAGGGTTCCCTCGCGGGAAGGTGGGCGTAATTTTATCTTTTCATCCTGGCAGATCTTTCTGACCAAATTCTGGAAGACCGCCATGACGACCCGTCTTCCGGACCTCTCGGCACAGCTCGCACAATTGAAAAAAATCAATGCGAAGTACTACTGCCCCCCGTCCCTTACAACCGATTTGTCCCACTACGTCCGCCGCCGTCGTGACTGCCAGCGACGAACAACGCCGCCGACGAGATCCGCAGGACTTCTGCAGCCGATCGCTGTCCTGTCGAGGCCCATCCTGCAGAATGAAAGGGGCCTTCTGGGGCCTTCTCCTACTATACGATCAGAGAACAAGTGGATTGTCGTAGACACTGATCGCATGACACGCTACTCACAGACCGCCGCTCTTCCAACGGTTACTGCACAAGCGGTGGCGAAGATCTTCATAAACCAAGTTGTGCTGCGACATGGCGTCTTTGAAGTCGCAATCATGGAACGCGGAACGGCCTTTACATTGGAGGTTGTGAAAGAAAGCTTACAATACAGGAACGCCGATCACCGAAGAACGACGACGTACCATCCCCAAACAAACGGACTAACGAAACGTCCGAACAAAACGTTCACGGATATGTTTTCTATTTACGTCAACGTTGAACATAAAACTTCCGGTGATGTCGTCCCGTATCTCACGTTTGCGTACAACACAACGATCCAGCATACTACGCAGATGGCACCATTCGAGCTTGTCTACGGAAGACGACCGACTACGATGCTTGACGCCGTGCCCCTGTACGTAGAAGAGGACGACCTCAACACCGACGCCCCAGGATACGTTTTGCGTGCTTTGGAGGCCAGCCAGCTCACTCGAGTTCACACAAACGACCAGCAGCTGGTGGATGCCAGACGCTACAACCTCCAATGCCGAGACGATTGAATACCATCCAGGGGATCGTGTGTAGGTGTGGACCCCGAACCAATGAAGTGGACTCAGTGACAAGTTTGTTCGAGGGTATTTCGGACCCTACCGGATTGTACAACGTTTTGGCCAACTTACCTACTAGGTACTTACGTACTAGAAACATTCGGCAGTCCTAAACCAAACCAATAAATGAATTCGAGCGTAGGGATGTCTGTCATTGGTCACAGCTGAGAGTGAAAACTGATGACGCTGGACACTTTTTTTTGGTAGGCATGAAAGGTTTGAAACACAAATGGTCCTACGTACAAATACTGCATGGCACATGCCGATGGAAGGCAATTTGCCTCCGCAGACTTCCTATGGAGTTATATAGTGTTTCATGTGATCTTGTATTCAACAAAATTATCCCAATTGTATTTCTTTTAAGTTGCTGGTTCACTTGCATTCGTTATACGGCAACCATCGTTAGCTTGTCTGGCAGAATATAATATTTCACTAATTATTCTATATGTGAGTTCAGTACTTCCGTCCTGCTTTAATGACGTCATTCAATTAAATAAATCGCTACAATGACGTTAAACAAATTAATAACCAGGGAGAGCGTAGCAGGAAAATAATACAAGAAATTTAGAAAAATAAAAGCTATGCAGCGAATGTTTTGTTTATGGTTCGAAGAATTTGGCAGTGGCCTACATTCTGCTAAGGACACATGAAGGCTTCTCCCGCTGCTCATAACGAATATGTTTACTGTAAAACCTCATTGATACGTTTTCCACAAGTATCGGGCAATGAACCGTGTTATGCAAAAACTGTAACATCGAAATACGTTTCCATTTCAGGAAAATATAGAAACTCCATCAGAAAATTACTATTATCGAGCAGTCTTTAAGGAACTGCTAAAAGTTGTGCAGTTATTTCTTCTTTTCAATGTGCAGAACTAAATTCTTCTGAAACTGAAAGAAATCTGCTAGTATTTCTTGCATTCCGGATACTGTTTTGTATGACAAACCGTGTCTTGCCTTACATCGGTGAAACCAGCCGCATTACGATTCGCCGTGTTCAATGTCCAAGGAGAGTGTGATGATGAAAACTTTTGGCAATAGTATTCACTACCTATTGCACCTCGTCCCAGTCCTGTTATTGTCCTATTCGTCTGCATACTTAGCGCAATTCAAAATGTAGCATGGCCAACTAGCCCCATTCTACATACTTTTGAAGTATTCACCAGTCGACATTCATTCCCGCCGGTTCAACGTTCTTGAACCATGTCAGCAGGACGTTATTTGTTTGTCGATGTCTTTAATTTTTGCGCTTGTTTCACACCTGACACAGAAACTTTCACCTTCTGTCGAAGTTCCTCTTGCTGACCGATAATTATGTTGACCGTTGACACTGGGAAACAGAGCATGCGTAACAGAACAGGCATTGCGGAGAAGGCGTCATACCAACAGTAAACAGAAGCACCCGTAAGAAAAAAAAAATTTCAGAGACGTAAGGGCACATCAGTCTTCACTAAATCAATAGGACAGCCTGGGGATCTTACCGATTCTTGGGCCTATGCGACAGTTAAGGAAGAAAAAGAGCCAACCTACGAGTATGCGGTGCCTGAATGGCTTTCTTTGAAGACAAAGCAAAATTAGACAAAGCCTGAGTGAGCTTCCACCTGTGAAACTGTAAATACAGCTACACCCTTCGACCGAGTTCGTCTCAAGGTAGAGCTTCATAGGACGTACCCTACCAATTCTGAGGGAATGAAGACCCACGAAAGCAGTCCTCGTGAAGGCCTTTTTTGTTGCTTCTTACATTACAGAGAACAATGTTCAGTAAAATATGATTATATTTTAATTAATTTCTATATATTGAAGCAGACATAAAAAGTGCGAACGGAAACTCCCTGCCCCATGCACACACAAAGCTTTTACTCTAGACCTAAATCTAGGCGGCCGTATACCCATATGGGGTCGAGAACTCCAGCGTCAGCTCTGACTCTGGCGCCTCAGAAACACAAGTTTAGACCGATTTCACTAGTTTTAATAAAGAATACTTGCCCAGTTGCATTGGTGGGCAGTGATATTGAGCTGTGTATGCAATGTTATTTGCAATGCTTCAGCCGTCTAGGCCACTCATTCTGAAAATCTTTGGTTTTGAGATATTCTTGATGACACAAGATTTAGATCCCTTTTCTCTGACCACGTACTATCTGTAGACGGACATGTTTTGAAAGCAGCGAATTATTTAAAGTTCAAAACTTGACAGTGTAGAAAAAGTCCGGTGATTAAAAGTGTCGTCTGATTGGCCAATCGTCGTATAACTATGTTTGTGGTAGTTTCGATGAAACAAGCATTACAGATATATTCTGCAACCATGTTTCTCCAACAGATTCACAGGTATCGGCGTTTACACGACAAGAAGTTTTTGATCTGAACAAAGATTGACACATATATTTGCAATAATCATTGGCATATTCCAGTCCTTCATTGGATCAGTTTTATTGGAGTAATACTTACGGCACTGAAAGTTGAAATATGGTAGGGACGTCATAGTGATTTATTGTCATGAAGTTTTGTCATCGTTTTAATGCCAGGTATTTGCGATTATGTTGGCAAGAACTTATTTATTGTCCGGTAGGCAAAGACGGCTGGAGATCGGCGCAAATTACGTAATTTGAAGAAATCCAGGAGTTAGGTGTAGTTGTTTGGAGACGATTTTTTGGGGTAGTTTGAGGAGTATGACTTCTGGTGTACACACACGCAGTATGTTGTGATGGTAAGATCCTTCACGGAAAAAAAAATCCCCCGCATTTCCCCGAAGGGGAGTATGAGGAAGTGCGAAGCACGGGGTGATGCTATGAGGGGGAGTTTGTTGAAGTTTGGTGGCATTTTGCCCGTTAGTTACATTAACACCCCCTCATGATCACGTTCGGCTTAACACGCCTCGTTTGTCCCTCTGCGGAAATCTTGGTGAATTAACGTGTATGTTCGAGAGGAGGAGCGCACCGCACCGCAGCGCACCGCAGCTGCGAAGCGCCGACCGGAGTGAAGGGAGAGGAGGCGCAGTCACGTGAGAGAATGCAGAACTAGCGGGTTTGTAGTATCACGTGTACACCACGCAGTTATCAAGCCGCTATAACGCCGCTGAGTCGCCAACGCACGCCGCTGACGACGTAGTTTGAATGCGTTAAAGATATAAGGCGCGTTACTAACACTGATATCAGCGTCGCGTCCGTGGCTTATTTTTTTTTTAGTCGGTAGTGCGTCGCGCTGCGGCCGCAAAGTCCTCAGATCGAAACCCGGCGCCGGATGCTGTATTTTTTTATATTGTGTAGTGGCCTGGCTGGCGCGCCAAAAGAGGGTGTTGCGAGCTGGAGAGTGGTAAAGGGGCTTTAGGAGAGTAGGCGAGGGGGGAGAGGAGGCGGTATGCGAGCGCCCTCAGTCGTCGGAAATCCGGCGCCGTTGCTAGGCACGGTAGCTAGCTCCGTTGCTAGGCTGCGGACGGAGGACGGCGGTGGAAGCAGGAGTAGGCCCGACTAAGAAGTGCTTCGCACTTAAAATATTCAACGGAGTGCAGGTGGCTATGGTAATGGGGTGCAAAAAATGGTGAACAATATGTACGGGTCTGTAACTAGCGCCACAAGACCTTTCGCTGTTGAGAATCGTGATAGGTAGGATTTTAAAGGAGTGTTTCGAGGCGGTGATGCCACGTGATATCGTGAAAGGTCAAGCGAGGTCATACACACCATCGTAGCCTCAGTGTTTCGTGAAGTGAACTCGGGCGTCAGACGGGAGCATAACTACAATCGCCGGTAATCCAAAGCCCCATTTCTAGGCACACTTCACGATTGAGGTAGTGGAAAGTAACTTTGGCGAATAAAGGTGTTCGCAGCCATGTTACGAGCCCCAGCCATAGAATATGTCTTGGTGGCGCAGGTGCACGTTCACACTCAATGCACATAGCTGGCATTGTCGTGACAGATAACTCCGCAGTAGATGGTTTAACGTGATAATGTATATAAAAAAAACTTTTCAACAATTAGGCTCCCTTGTTTTGCGTAAACCAAAGGCGTTTTAAACAACAAAAGATTCCTTACCACCATTATAAATATAATAAAGCCAAGCTGCACATAGTCGAGGCTATCAAGGGATGAATTGTGATAACGAGGCCGCAGCGATTTTTGGACAGTATACCGTATCCAGCAGGAGAGGAATCACAAGCACACATGCAGCAATTTAGTAGAACGCTTGAAAGAGAAGTTTCTATAGGTTGAGCTTTTGTATCTTACTAATTACGGTTGGAATGTTCGTGCTTTTACGAGTATTTTTTGCTAAAATCTAAACATTAGGCATACTTGAGCCAGGATATCGTACATAGCTCGTAGTTCATTTCCTCTTAAAATTAAAAACACATGGCTTCTTGATTTTGCAGATAACAAAACCGCTCATGCCAGGAAAAAATAAATACGAATGGTCATGATGGTTTCGGTTTATTGGCGCAAGTACAAAAAGGCCAGGAGCAACAGAAACACCAGGGTATTTATGATAACTGAGATTTACAATGAACTACTAAATTATCTCACTAAAAACAAAAATTTAAGCAAGTAAAATTTATGAACATATCTGGTGTATAGAACCCGGATGGGTATGCATGATATAAAAGGAGCTTTAAAAACTTACGTCTGATAAAAACTGCAAAACATGCTTGCTAGAATACAGTGGCTTGTCGGGCAAGGAGTGTGATGGGTGTAGCGAGACGTGTTGTTTGTATAATTCATAAAAATGTTCGTGTCGTGTGGTTTTGAGGGCCTTTAATTGAATGAGGGTCGGAACTATAGATAGGGCCTTTCCGCACCTTCTGCACTGTGGTCTTGAAGACCCTTCAGCAGATACGAGTGCGCTGCATGGGTGTGCCCGATTCGTAGCCTAGCCAAGGCGACTTCCGTATGTGTGGTGTGTGAGTCAGTTGTGTATGGTTCCTAATTAGGCTTTATTACATGAAGTGTGGTGTCTGTCTCTTGATTTTAGTGTATTTGTCATATTCTACGCAAGTGTTTCTTATACGCGTCTTGAGGTTTGTATAGGGCACCGTTGTTATGTCTACAGTGCTCCTGGGAGCAGCAGGAGCGGTGATTTCGTCTGCCAACTCGTTGCCAGTGACCTGAGCGTGTCCTGTGATCCAGTAGAAGAGCAGCTTATGCTTTTGTGCATATGTGTTGTAAACAAGGATTACTACGTGTTTTTTGGGGTGCTTGTGCGATGATAACGCACGAACAACACTCACAAAATCTGTATGGATGATGAAATTGGTAATTTTATTTTTAGGAATATGTTGTACAATGAGTAAACTTTGATATGCCTCTGCTGAAAAACCGCAGTTGAAGCTCATGGTTCTGGCTGCATTGAAATTCGGACGATGAGCAGCACAAGACACCACAGATGAGGTTTTAGAAGAATTTCCGTAAAATTCAGAAACTGGGTATTTAAACAGCAGAGACAGAAGTTGCTGCAGTGCTGCCGTTCCTAGTACCCGATTTTATCCAAGTTTAAAAAAAGTAACAAGACACAGCGAACTTGCAAATGACGTAAAATGTCTGAAAAGGGTGATCTGTGCACATATAAAAACGAAACGCTGAGACCCGAAGCCCGCTCTCTCACTCTAAGCGAAAAGGGGAGAGGAACGGACGGCCGATTTGCAAACTGCAGAGATGAGAACGTAGTAATAAACACAAGATAAAAGGGATGGTTATTCATCGATGAAACTTAAAAAGAGTAAAGCAATAATATGACCATCCATTGGTTCTTAAGGCAGCGCTTGTTACACTCGACATACAGACTTTGGACCGGGCTAGCGCGGAAAGCACACGACCCAAGACGAAGCCCGAATTGTACCTCGTCAAGCCTTGGCAATGCTGTTTCAGTCGCCAACCCATACACCACACTGCCTGAGTCCAAACGAGACCCAACCAAAGCGAATTGCAGTAGAAGCAGGATTTATTTGTATTCTCCTTACGATTGGTGGGAGAGAACGTAAGTATATACAATGTTTTCAGACATTTATGATTAAGTGCCTTGATGTCGGAAATAAATGCAAGTTTGAGATGAAGCACAAAGCCTACAGACGTGTGCTCCTTGTTCTCAGTGACACGCCGTTAAGAATGATGTCTGGGTCCAGGTAGACCCCACGCTTCCTGGGGAACACAGCGCAAGAGCTCTTTCCAGGATTAAGCCTAAAACCACTCCTGTCTCCCCAGCCGGTGAGTTTCTTGATGCCAAGCTGGACGTGACGTCCGCAGATTGACATAATATATGATTTAACGGATATCTGTACGTCATCTACGTACATGGAATAAGAGATTGTGAGTGGCAATGCATTTCGAAGAGTTCATCGCAAGTATGAAGAGGGCAGCTAAACGCTCCACCAGGCGGCATGCCATTTTCTTGCACGGTAACATCGTAGAGTGCACAATCAACTCTCACTCGAAATGTTCTCTCCGACGAGTAACTAACAACGGGGGTTAACATATTACCCGAGACACCGAATGACTTGAGGTCGCACAGGATCCCGCAACACAAAGCGGTGTCGTAGGCCTTCTCCAGGTGGAAGAACACAGTTGCAGAATACTATTTATGCAAGAAGGCATCTTTGCTGTACGAGTCAAGTGTGTCGAGTTAATCGTTCATCAATCGCCCTACCTTAAAAGCGGCCTGGCAGCCCTCGAGAGGACCATTGTACTCAAGGAAGTACACGAGCAGGCGGTTTAGCATCTTCCCCAGAAGCTTGCCCAGGCAGCTGGTCAGGGCTAACGGATGGTAAGTTGGAGGACACGACGGGTCCTTTCCCTCTTTCAAGAAAACTACTACTAAGGCCTCCCTCCAAGAGCGTGGATTGTGCCTTGAAAGCCATATTTTATTGTATAGATCTTGGGGTGTGTCCAGTGTGTCTGAGCGTAGGTGTTGTATCAGTGTATGTGTGATGTGGTCTGAGTTTGAGGCTGAGGGTTTACACGTGCTCAGAACAGCCCTCGACTTATGCAATGAAAACTCTGAGTTACAAGAATTCGTTTACCTATCGTGATCAAGTAAAGGCTTCTTTTCGGCCTATTGTTTGTTTTGTGAAAGTGCTTGTGCAGTGCACTGAACTGGACACGCGTTGGAAGTGTTGTGGAAGTGTGTCATCCTGGTCGTTAAGTGTGTCGCCTCTTCTGTTTACCAGAGGCAGGGTGTGAGTTTGTTGTCCCTTACGCTTACTTATTTGTGTCCACGCCTCACGTGTGTCTGTGTATAAGTTTATTGATGTTATGAATGAGCGCCAGCTATCTGGTTTTGCCTCACGCAGCATACGTTTTCCCTACGCCTTTGCCCTTTTGAACAAAACGAGGTTATCCGACGTGGGTTACCGACGGATTATACCCCACGCGTTGTTCTGGGCCTCTCGACCGCGCCTAGATACTTCATTCTACCACGGCCTCCTCTGGTTACGCGGGGCAACAAAAGCGTGGGGAATGAACTATTCAAAGGTGTCGAGGATGTGCGCCGTGAGTATTTGAGCAGCTTCTTCAATGTGTAGGTGCCCTATGAATGCGTAGTATGTCTCTGTAATTGTATTCCAGATAGCCCTTGCTTCATTGAATCTATTATGAGAAGGCGAACTGCTTCGGCCCTTACCTATATGTGTTAGTCAAGTGGGGAAGTGGTCACTACCATATAAGTCCATGCCCACTGCCCACTCAAGCCATGGAAAGACAACTGCAGAACCAATAGTCAAGTCAAGTTGTGAATAAGTGTTGTGTGCTATATTATGGCACGTAAGCTGTCGCTTGCTAAAAAGGCAAGCCCCGGAAATGCTCAAAAATTTTCAATTAGCCGACCACGCACATATGTGCAGAAAGAGCCCTTAAGAGGATTATGTGCATTCAAGTGACCCATACGGATGAAGGGTTCTGAAAGCTGACCGACCAGCACCTGGAATTCTGAACTGGATAGCTGGAAGTCAGGAAGGATGTAAAGGGAGCATGCCATATATAATTTAAATAATATTATTGTACAGATGGCGACAGCCTCAAAAATAGTGCGTAATTGGATTCTGTGACACACCACCGATTTTCGGGCAGGGATGGCGACACCACCTGACAATAAGCCACCACCTTTACTGCCTTTCCTAAATACAATATATATAATCAAGAACTTTTTGAGCCTAAATGTGTTTCTTGAAGGCACATTGCGCTTGGCTGATTGCAATTGAATAACTCAAATACATCATCAAGATTTTTAGGAAGGCCTCTGCAGTTTCATTGCGTAGTATTTTCTCTTCCTTTTATTCAGGTGTACAGGACCTAGGATATGTGCGTGTATATGTATTGTTTTTCGGGGCTTGAACTCTTTTAACCGGTTTTCCCCCTTTCTCTACTCACCTGGATGCGTAGCCCGTTCCTTTCGCTGTGATGCGAGGTCGAACGTCTCGACGTCCGTGTCCTCATCCAAAGTCATGGAGGTGCCCATGGTACTGGGCCCCCTCGACTTGGCGCCCTTTCGGGTGTTGTTTGCCTGCGCTGCCAGTGCCAAGGCCGTGGAAAGCACCGCAGATGCCACAGGCAGTTCTGCGAGGGGAGGCTCACTGCGGGTCCCTGCGCGTCCATGCTCTCAGCACCCGAAGGTGTATTTAGGTCCGAAGAGGCAGAACCAAGAGGAGCTGCGTTAGCCTTACCGGTGCAGGTTGCTACCACAACCGCTGCCTCTACCATAGGTGGCGGGTTAACAGGCTAATGATAATGTTTGGATTTTAATGGCGCAAGGCCAACTAAGGGCAAAGAGCGCCAAATAAGTCGTGTCATGAGAGTGACATGGAAGTAACAGTAACATATTTCAGTAAAACAAAATTAAAACACAACGTCATGAAGATGACTGGTGTAGATGGCCAGGTTGTCAAGATGCATGATAAGAAATTAGATGTAAACATTTTACGTCCCTAAGAAACTCAAGGACGGGTTTGATGGAAAACATGGGCTCGTATCCTAAGAAGACTGAAGGATGTTCTGGAATATGTCTTGTGTATAGTTGTGGAAAGTGTTTGCGTCGTGTTATGTCAAGTGCTTTGCATTGAATCAGTATGTGGATTACGGATAGGCTCTCTCCACACCCTTCTGCACATGCCTCCTGGGGATCGAGGGAGCAGGTGGGAGTGTGTTACATGTGCGTGGCCTATCCGTAACCTTGCCAAGGCATCTTCTGCGTGCTTGTTATGTGAACCAGTTGTGTATTGTCCCAAGTTTTGCTTTACAATGTGCAGTTTGTTCTTCCTGTTCACTCCTTTGTTCTTGCCCTGTTTCAAGAAGTTGTTGTTTTATGTGTGGTTTGAAGTCGGTGTAGGGCACAGTTGTTATGTGCACTGTGCTTGTGAGTGCAGCAGGGGCCATTTCATCTGCTGTCTCATTTGCCGCGATCCCCAAGTTGCAGTCAAATCAAGCTGTGCAACTTGGGTGCAACAAACAGTCACCTCAAGATGTGCATCATATGCCGACATAATTGTTCTAAGAACAAGATTGATGTCACTTTTTATTTCTGGTTGCCTAGACATACCACGGAGACCGAGGGTGGGACCAGGTCAGACTCGTTGAACTGGGTTCCTGTGAAAACCAGCCGCAGCTGCACCGCCCCCCCCCCCCGCGAGTGCCATCGGTGTACTTTCCCAAAGAAAAAAGGCGCACCTCTTTCGCGCCCCCGGGAAGGAGAGGTTTTCAGTTACTTTCACGTTAATTATTTTCTTTTTTTGCTGAAACTCTCCGCACTTCCTTCTCGCAAATTGCTCATGTAATTGTTGTCAGAGTCGCCGTTGTCGGTAAGGGGGTCCAGCGCGGTGCATTGTGCACAGGTTGTTTTGCCGCGGCAAGAGTTTGTTCTGCATCCGGACCTCTGGAACTGGACGCACCAGCGCTGGTTCAAAATCTACGGGTGAACGGAATATTGGATGAGGCCTGCATTTGTATATTGTAGAAGAGTCGAACGGTGAAATGTTAGGAGAATGTGTTTCTTGGGGATTATCTTTTCATTCCTGCAAATCATGATGTGGCGCATGGCTGTGATGCCCTGATTCTTTAGACCTTCGAGAACGACGAAATCTGTTTTAGTAAGGAGGTCTTGTTCAGAGATCACACACTTGGAGCACTTGGAGCTGGTTAGACTGTGGTGAGGTGTGACCCTGATGTCCAGATCGAACATTTTAGACTGAACAAAAAGTATTTGTGGCCTGTAGCTGATTTTTCACCCAAACAAGAAGTTCATCAGTGCGTTGTTTTTGGCATTCCTCGTTTTTCTAATTATTCCTCAAGATACTTCATCAAAAATACTGAATATAAATTAAGAGAGCAGGCTGCGTTAAGAGATTCAATGATCGGGGAACGAGAGTTGTTGTTTCGTCTTGAGAACCTCATGTTTGGAAGTGGAGGAAACAGGACTTCCCTGCGGCCACGTTTCAGGGACCAATTACGTTTTGCACGGGGTTGTAATTTTCTATACAGCATAGAAAAAGCAGGATACGGGGCCCTTTCTGGTACTGAGAAAAGGGCCGGAGGGCCCTGCCTGGTAAATAGACCGAGAGCGCATCCGCCGGAGCTTAACCTGGACTTGTACGGCCACCGTTGGTGGTTTCTTAACTTTCACGTTTAAACACATCACCACGGTAGGATACAGCTTATGTTGGAGGGCTCGGCGTCCGCGGTTTCGCCAATACCATCACAAAGATTACTCAATGTACCCCGGGCGGGAATGAAAAAATAAAAAAAAACTTGTTACTGCACCCTTTGTAGCAGTTGCAAGTTTGAAGGTAGCAAAAGGTTCTAGTAGATGGCACGTGCACTGGAACACGCGAAACTTAATTGGCGTAAACGGCGTTGACCTGCTGCTATCAGTTTGCAATTAGGGATGTTTGAGTTGTACGATTACGGAGCGCCAAGCAGCTTAGCGATAACATTATTGTTCTTAACGTCAGGTCAGTGAAGCTTTCCAGATTTTTATATATTTTTAGTTTAGCACAAAAATGCACTTATTAAAGGAGTACTGACACCAAATTTTGATACCAAAAAAATGATATAATTGGCTTCAGTGGTTTGTAAAGATGCCTCTCGAAAATTTTTGCAGCAATCCGAGGCCGGAATCACATCTAAAATCGATTTTGATTGTCCAGGCCGCGAGCTTCCACAAATCGGCAGCACTAGCGCAATCGCTTTCGGCGTGACGAAACATTGGCCTACATGTCTGGCCGGTTCAGGGTGACGTCATATAGTCGTTTTCAGAACCGGAAACGATATCCTGCGCTGCTGTTGTCGGTGGTATTCGTTTGGGCAGGAGACGTGGGCGTAGCTGTTTGAGCAATGCTTGTAAACGTTGCGTGTTCGACGTCTTTGCTCTTCAGTTCGTTGCCGGCGCATGGTGTTCGGCACTGGTGCCGAAAACGGCGTGGTGCGCGATGTCGACGGGCACCGCGGCGACGCGGCGGTGGGCGTCGCCGAGCTCGCCCAAGTTGTGCTATGGCAAGCTCGCGGTATGCGAAGTACTGCTCGTGGAAGCCTGCCCGAGCAAATCGACGACGACGCCAAGATGCATTATTTTCCACGCGACGACATGCAGCGCTAAGTGTGGACTTCGTGGAGTTCATGCACGCCGGCGGCCGCAAGAACTGTCGCTCAAGCCCAACGTTACCCAAGCCAGCGGGCTCGGGGTTGCACGGGTCACCTTGGGTGTTGGGAACTTAGTATCGTGGCGACTATTTCATCGCTGGTATCTGTACAACTGCGAATGACCATTCCTTACACAACTTTTCACCACACTATCATCCCCTTTTTCGCACATGAAGCTTTATTTTGACAATAATTTCCGTTTCTGCGATCGGTGACCAATACATCTGCCGCGGCCTGTTTTGATTCTAGCGCGCAGGTGGCGCCATCTTTCGGCTGCTCGCCGCACCGTGGTGCCGACAGTGCTGGGTCGGAGCGCCGAACCTCCGCTGCCGGTCAGCGTAGGCTTCCCATCGCGGCAAATATCTGAACGCCACTTATAAATTCAGCTCTGATAACAACTCCTAGCACAATTATCAACACACTAACATCTAGTTTCTCGCATGTACAGCTTCTTTTTCGTGATCAGATTGATTAGAAGAGTGGCGACAAGCTGTTGCTATCACGGTCTGCGCCGGTTCGAGCCGCAGTGATATTAAAAACGGACGACGGCGAAGACATCGCCGGGCTAATCGCCTGGCCAAATAAAGTTGTTCTGTCTGTCGGGTGGCAGTGACTCATCCGAGTCTGAAGATTCAGACGACATGTCGACTGCGCGGGCGAGTCGCGGGCCATTTACAATCGTAGCAGACATGGAGGAAAAAAAAGCTTAGGAGAGGCCCCCAGCTATCCCCGCGCATTGGCAAAAGTGTGGAGGACGTCACGTGTTTTCCGCGGCCATTGGAAGTCGCGTTAGCAACAGCGTCGTAGCAACGGCCCGCCCGCCGGCCGCCAGTCATGGAGGAAAGGCAGCGCCTGCCTTGTTGTCCGATTGCGAAGATTGCTGCTTCGCTTTGCTGCGCTGTGGTCTTGCGGACCTCGAAAAGGATGCTGCGAGTTGCGACAGCTGCGCCGATGTGAATATGTAATTTAATTTCTACTTGCAAGTGCACCTTGTACCGCGTCAAGCTTTTGCTCCGGTCGCGATCCCAACGAGCCTATTGAAGTGCGGATATCGTGAACGCGCCGTCCCGTCGTACGCGAGGACACACGCCAGGTAGATTTTCAGGAAGTGATACACGGTGTGCAGTACGTAGGCGACTTGCTACCGAACGATTCGCAACTCAATTTTTTGGTTATCGCCGCTGCATGTAGTTTGCTAGGCCGGCAATGCGCGGAAGTGCATTTGCAATTGTTACAAGGTAGATTCCAAGTCGATATAATTCCATCGTCCTATTACCTTAGTGGGTGTCCGTCTGTTGACTGAAGAGTGCTGGATCTGGAATCTGGATCTTTTTGTGGTCTCGCTCTGGATTTCGCTTTTCAACGCTTTAGACTGCGAGGTTAGTGTATGAATGTTTTCAACTGATATCACCTTGAATTTATTGACACTGAGACAAGTTGAAACTTGGCGAAAAAAAGTTTATTGACGCCACCCACCCTCTCCTCTTTTTTTTTGCTCAATAAAACGTTTTGCCTCCTCCTGCTCCTAATCGTCCTCCTCCTCCTTCGCAAAAAATTCTATCGAAGGCACGCGAACAACGGTAAAAACATTCGACAATTTTTTAGCTTGAAATCTGCGTGAAGTGCTGCTTACCTATATATATAGAACGGCCGTTTAATTGACTTGTCATCTCTGGGATTGCCAGGGAAACTGCAACGAAAACTTGGGCACTTTCCAGTCCGGTAGCCGCACGGCTTTCGCCAACTGTTTGCGGCGTTCTCCATCGCTTGGGAACCTATAAACGGCGGGGATTGCAAACAAAGGATGAATGCACACCAATGTACAGCAATACTAGTCAGCGGAATGATGCACTAACCGGTGGAAAGTGACGCCGAATTCCTTGGGTACCGATCGCGACTTGAAGCCTGGCACCGAGCAATTGCGGCATTGTTAGAGCGAGCCGCTTCGCAAAACTTCTGCGGGCACACTGAAGGCCGTGTAACGCTGTAACCGCGCGTTTAGGTTCACGGTCACGCGCTGCAAAACGGCCTTCTACCTGCCTATCAGCTGATTTCCGCCGGCTCGGCGCTGGCAGATGCAGACGACAAGAGAGGCGATACAGGACGGAGGAGGCAGAGGAGGCGCAGAAGGTGCACCGAGAAAGAGGGAAAAAGAGTCCGCCATTCGACTTACAAAAATGGCGTTTCCGGCTGCGCTGGGTGTGACGTCAGGGCCTCTCCTAAGCTTTTTTTTCCTCCATGCGTAGCAGACGATGCGCCGAATGCATGCAGGAACGAAAAACGTCCCTGACGTCACGAGTGAGACCGTGACGTAAGGCTGCCCGCTTGCAGGCTGGCCTTCGAACGGCCATTTTCCCGGGCGGCGACCAAATTTGAAATTGGTTGCAATAAACGTGCTATAATTAATTCTGTGTTGGCGGCTTACGGCTTTCGGTTCGATTTTCGTAATTACTGGGCCAATAGGTATTATTTACAGCATAAAAACTGAAAGCGAGAAATTTCGTGTCAGTACTCCTTTAAAACCAGTGTACGCCTGAAACCATTTGTAATGTAAACCTAAAGGTTATCGCTGTGCGTCCACGCGTAGCATGCCCGCGTACTCCCCAGCCCCAAGTAATTATGGATACCATTCGTAGCGAAGGTTCCGTATCAAGCATATTTCTTTATATGTACCAAAATACTGAGTTCCACTGAGACTTCTATTTCGGGTCTTTTTAAATCTGTAAGTGTAGTCGTAGTTTTCTACTTGACTAGCAGACAATTCACAAACGTTAACGAGACACAAAGTTTCCCGAAAAATGTTTCGCTGCGAAATACACTTATTGGGAAAGAAAGCAAGGTTAGTTCGTTGGAAATGGTACGATCTATTGATTGATTGTGGGGGTTTAACGCGCCGACGCAACGCAGGCGAGGAGGCGCGCCGTAGTGGAGGGCTCCGGATTAATTTTGACCACCTGGGGATCTTTAACGTGCGCCGAAATCTCGAACACACGGGCGTTTTTGCTTTTCGCCTCCATCAGAAAAGCGGCCGCCGCGGCCGGGAATCGAACCCGCGACCTCGGGCTCAGCAGCGCAACGCCTTAGCCACTGAGCCACCGCGGCGGGTAAATGGTACGATCTAGCATGGTTTTTAGAACGTTCGTAAACAACGAAAAGGTAAAGCTTGCCTCCGCGAAAAAAAAGCGGAAAGGGGTAACTTGAATTATTTTACGCCAACAAAATACCATGGTCAGTTCCGAGTTCGAATTCACAAAAGACCCCACCAGGTTCTGAAAAGCGGAAATACTTGCGCACATTGACAGAGAAGTGTCAAGTTACAACTGCAGGCTAATGCACTTTTACACAATTTTCCCAATGCAAAAACGCATCACCGCTACCGATTTGTCTAGGCTGTTCCGGACAACCATTATACTGGGTTTGCTAGGAAGGCTCAGTGGCTATGTCGTTGTGCTGCTGAGCCAACGGACGCGGGTTCAATGAGCTGGCACGGTGCCTACTTTTCTGATAAAAGCAAAACCGACCATGTGTTCGAGATTTGGGGACACGTTGAGATGCTTAAGCGGCCAAAATTATTACGGAGCCGTTTACTACGGCAAGCTTCATAACCTGCGTAGTTTCGACGTGTTAAACGTAATTTTTTCTCTGTAATGATATTTCGCTAGTCTACATTCTGACTAATACTACAAAGGCTTGGTGTTTAAAATTTTAAAAATCATCATTGAGAATTTTTAAAGTATTTACGCAAACTAAGCCTTGCATTTCGGATACTCTATAGGGTGCTTTTTGCTTTTCTGGTGCGAAACGCTGTATTTAAACATGTCTAATATTGCTTCTGACAGTGATTTAGGCAAACCAAACAATGTTAAGGTAAATTTCCTTGCCTTGTTTTAGGGGTGTTTGCTACCTGTACACTTGGGATGTGTAAGGCATTCTACAAAAAATTCTATATACCCTCACCTCCAAAGAATCAAAGGAAATAAACACTCCCTGTTTTCTTTCGAAGCTTAAAAATTTCCTATGAAGCTGCGAGTGTCGAGCTGCAGCGGTCAAATTTTGACATTTTTCTTTTGTCACTTTCTTTCAATTCCGGTAATTGTCATGGATTCCTGCTCGAATACGACGAAAGGTTACCGGGGTTCTAGAAAGGACGAACATCTTATGTTGTTCCTGCCAGACTTGCGCTAAAATTCTGGCGGATACTTATCGCTTTGTAAAAACTGTAGAAGTGAGTCATAATTCCAAACAGCTGCATTTATTTTCGTCTGTGCATGCTATTTCCAACGAATCTCTCCCCTTATATCTGCCGGCCCCGACCATTAGCATGCCTGCGAGATCGTACTGATGAAAATGATTTATTACTTCGAAATCACAGCTTCAGCCGCATTTGGACGGCTAGAATGCAGTGTTTTGTTTTATTATAAGCTGCCGAGTTGAAAGAGTGTCCAGGAAAGAAGAAAAACAGTTGAGTTTCTGGGTCACCAACGCATATTCCCATGTTGGTATATAACATTAAAAAGGAAGTTCCCGTAACGACTGTTTCTTGCGTACATTTTTTCAGGGTGTGAAAAGGTAAAGTTTGTGTCTTTTCTGTTGCAATTCATACAAGGTGAAATTGTATCCTTGTGAAGAACCATTTTCTTTCTTGCACGGTCTGATGCAGTAGCCAATACATTCTCAAGGGTATTTGTAAATGTGAACTTGTTCGTGGGCAGGTAGCGGTGTCTTTCTTAGTATAGCCGTGCGTTTAGAAATTCGTTTTGATTATAAAGCGTCGTATTCAAAGAGAGCAAGAAAATATGATGAAGGACATTATGGGCCCAACCGCCCTCCTTTGATCTCAAGGCTTCTGTAATACGTGCGTCCTTTATTCATGACAGGGGTGTTGATGTTACTATGCACCCAGGCGGCATATACTGATCCCAGCACTTGGTTCGCTCGATTTGGCAAGCCAGGACAGTTGTGGTAGTTGAAAAGAAACTTTCGCGCAAAAAGACGCAGCTACGTTGGATTTCCAAACAAAGCGCGCAGACACGTCCCGCTGATCAAGCTGGTAGGGAGGGCGTCCGAGGCAATTAAGCAGCAATCTGCTTTTATATAAAATTACCTAGCGTGCGCGTCTAAACATGGGGCCTGTTTTTTTTTAAACAGCGTTTATCACAGCAGGGGCAGAACTGCCATTCGGCAATTCCGGGCTCTCAAGTCATTCTTAAAGAGAGTACTACGACTTTTCAATGGTTTTTTATCCGCTGAAAATTATTGTGAAATTTGGTGTGAAAGGATGGTTGGGAGTTGTTTTAGCCTTTTGGCCGTCCCAAATACAATAGTCAAGTGAAGAAAATAATACAAGAACTTTCAGGGTAGTTGCGCAAGCATGCCACAAACCTCTAGCAGTGTAAGAAGCATGGAGGCTCGAAGTCATACCGTGAAATTGCAAAAATACACGAAACATCTCTTTTTTTTTAAAAAAAAGAAACACTAAGAATATGTAACAAGATAAAAAAAAAACTACAATTAGCCCTAAAAGGCTGATACGGGATCAATGAAAGCTACCAAATATAGTGTTGAACTTTGGAAATTTTGGGAAACACTAAAGGGTAAACCAGAGTTAGGTTATAAAGAAGGATCTGCCCATTACCCTACCAGACGCAACGAAGGGGGCAGGTTTCTGAGCACCTATATTTCATTATGTCTATAAATACGTATGAGGCCCAAGATGTTGTAAGAGTGACTGCGTACATTCAGGCTAGTTCTGAGCACACGAAAGAGCTCACGTGAACGTATCCAACCAAATAAAAATAACCGAACCGACCAGCATGAGGAGTGCCAGCCGTTGTTTTTCAGATGTGCTGCACCGAAAATCTTAGACTCCTGTACTCTTGTTGAACCATAAATAGATCAAATTGTTCAGAATTCAATCAAGTGGTCGTTAACTTATCCGCGAGGATTTTGCAAACTCCTTTGGGGAAAACAAAAAATTACGACAAGTCGCTTAATGTCAATTCATGCAGGTTGCTTACCCGAGTCAGAAAACCTTTCTGTTGCATTCAAGCATGATTTTTGCGTACACTGATCAACACCTAAAGTCTCTTCCATAGATATTGCAAGGGTGAGATTTTTTTATCAGCAGATGGTCGCGAATGGTCATCATTTGCAGGTTTGAAGACAAAACTGCATCGGTTATCTCTTCTGTCCGCGCCACGCCGCGTCATTTCAAAGGTGCAACGTTAAATATTTGTAGGAAAAGTGGAAATGGTAGGTTTTAAGAGTAATAGCGGAATTTGGTTTCTGGTCTATCGTACAGAAAGCAATCACGCAAGCCACATATCACGCATTGTCCTCATATTTTGGCCTGAAATTCTATTCTGCAATATTGCGCGCGTGAAGACCCAGAGTGGCGGATTTAAAGAGTCTCATGAAGCCTGCAATTTGTTATCTGTAGGTAATTATTGTCCGCGTCTTAAAGTATTTAAAAGCTAAACGCACAGTGGGACCGTATTCGTCGTATTGTGCATGGCCGTCACCAAGGACACTGGCAGAACTGGTGCCACTCTAAAGGTTGTAAAAGTGGCATTTGAGTTCGTTATCAGATGCCTCGCTCTGGCTCCCTCGGCATCCATTCAGAGCGAAAACAAGAGTTATCGTAGTTATAATATTTGAGCCTCATCACTAGCTCCAAGCGATACGGCAAGTGAATTTTGAGGGGTTATGGAAGATGGAGTACCTTATCAACGCAGCACGGATGTGGATAACGGTAATTAATATTCTAATAAATTGCTGGAACAACAGAGAAGACCAAGAAAGGATACGGATGTATTTGATTGATTCGTGACTTATGCTACTACTGCCAAGTTAGGAGTATTGACGAATCAGAAAACTAGTATTTATTTTGGTATATAAAAATATTCCACTAGGAACAACGTCGATGTTTCGGTAACATTGAATTCATCAATGTTGAGTGGATGAATTCGCAGCAGTGGGCAGTTCCGCAGCAATCACCCAGGATTTTGAAAAATAACTCTTGAATACTGTGTGTCGTAACGTGCCCTATCGCTCGAACGGAAATTGCGCAATGCCTTTCTTTAAGAATGCCCTTATCCAAAACAGTATACATAGAACCGTAAACTCTAGCTACACAGACCACAACGACAGCTGCTCAACCACCCTGAGCACTTAACCGAAGCACTTTTGTTTTTGTGGAGTTTGGTTACCCAGGCTATTTTATGACTTTGTGAAGAGGCCAGCAGCATTAGCCTTGGGCTTGATTCATCGCACCTGCAAATTACCACGTAGTATATTCTACCTATCAATCATTGGTTTACTCATTTTTTTCTCTTCATTGTTGATTTGCAAGTTTTTGTGAACTTCTTTCGACCATGTCAAATTTCTTGGAAACTGCAGGCTATGCTCTGATCGAAAGCAGTGATGGTAGTAATCGTACAGTCCCCATTAAAATTCCGTTGATGAAGTCGCTACATAGAGAATGATTTTTGAAATATAGCACGACGTGCGGTGTCTAAACAGGGCCACTATGCAGCATTAAAATATTTTTTAAAGACGCGTGCACTGTGGCCTAGCATGAAGCAAGAATAAAAATCACGTGTTTTAAGACAAGAAAAAGTTGGCGCGTCGCAACGACCCTTGTCATACTTCACGGGGTGGCATAAAAAAGAAAACCTGGATTGGAGAGCGTGTAAAAAAACATGGCGGTCTTGTTTTATATGCGCGTGAGTGCAAAAAGCTGGATAACTCGTAATATATTTGTTGAACTGCACCTTTTTAAAAAAATTCACGCTTAATTGTGGCTGGAGTTTTGCCTTATATACCGAATATAGCGCTATATTGTTTTATTCGTGGGAACAAAAACCTCACCTACGTCATATCCGTCACGGAAATGACATCACCAGAAAAAGTTTTAATAACGCGGAGATGTCAGGATTCTAGCCAACGATCACTGTGGTCCCGACGGGAGGTGAGAAACTGTAGGCCAACTAGGCCATGAAGTCAAATGCGGATAGTTGTAAAAATGCGCCTTACGTCCTTTCCTCTACCTTGCACCATTCACATGTCACTGCCTTCCAGTAGAGCTGAAGCTAAGTAGTGTGCCATGATGGTTATTTGCGCCGAAAGTTGGGGCCTCTATAGGGCAATGTATAGCAGCGAGGCTTCTGAGTTTATCCGTCCGCCGCCTATGCTGCCGGGATGATTGCCCGTGCACCCTGGAGGAGTAACTTAACCCTCCACCGTGGAGTCCTCCAACGTGGTCCCATGTAGGAAAACTCTTGCATTGAGGCAGGAAGCAACGACGCCGACTGGCGAATGCCGCTTTTCTGGCTGCTTTCGTGCGATGGGGGGCACACCAGCGTGAAGCCGAACGCGTTCACCCATTCACATTACTTTGAAGCTACGAACTCTCCTGTCGCGTTCCACAAGCTGAGCTCGTAACAACGCACACGTATGCGATACACGTCATGGAGCACGGCCGAAGTTGTAGCACGTGAACCGAATCGACCGGCCAGCAGGACGTCGCTCGCCAAGCACAGCCGCACTGCTGCTGCCGACCCGCCATTCATGCCTTTTTCACTTCACCAAACGATTCGCTGAAATCCCGTTCGGTTTCGTTCGCACGGTTCGCGATCACCTAGGGTTTCAATGAGATTTATGCAATGCTCCGGCGCGTGTAACCCAGTGTCTAGTGTTGATGCGTCCAACGGTGCCGCACCAACTAAATATAAATAGACATGTGCAACTTCATACCGATGCGCACGAAACATTTACCTGCTAATGTGAAGGCACATTTACTTTTGTGTTTTACCGATTTTAATGAAAGAGGGATCAACCACATTTGTTTGTGATTCGATGCACCCCCGATTCTAAGCCCCCTCCAGTACTCTCCAGAAAAAAATTGGAACGACGTTGGGATGCGAATCTGAGCACCTCTTTTCTAAGCCCCATAGGAAGGTGGATTTCGTAAGCGCGGGTTAGAGTTGACGCTGTGGTGAACTCTTCTATATAACTTTTAATGGAAATCCACTCCATGAAACAAGATGATCTGCGGTGATTACTGAAAGCGGCAGAAGCGGCGGAACGGACTTGAATGGTAGTGAGGATGGCTGAGTATGTACCTAAGTGGGGAGAGGGGGTTCCCCTTCTCTACCTATTTTTTTTAGTATTCGCCAACTTAAACAATAATAATTGCCCCGCCATGTCGAGATACAGCTGCGAAATGACGAGGGGGGTACTACTTCACGTTTTTTGAAATTAGGCCCCCACCTCACTTAAGGCATCGCCGTTGTGGAAAAAAAGCGGTGCCTAAAATTGAATAAACACGATACTGCAAATAACCCAGAAAACACAATTATTACGGTAAAGCAAAGCAGCGCATACTAAACATCTAAAACATAGATATCACGTCTTGCCGTGATAAGCGAACCTACGTATAGGCGAACCGTGACACGCGAACCGTGATACGCGAACCTACGTATGCCGAAACCGAAAGTGATTTTTTCCTTTGTGGTCTCTGCCTCTCGGGTGTCTGAACGTCCACGTAGTCAGCCTCGACTTCGGAACCCGGAAACCATAACAGGACAAATAATAAAACAGTGATCGAGTCTTTGTTACAGTTCTAGAAAATATTTGGACAGAAGCAGCTTCCTCAAAATTTCAAGATTGAAGTTTATTTAAGACGTGTTCATTACATAGTTGGGGAGAATGAAAGGGCAGCTGCAGTATATTGGCTTCATGACGCTCCCTTTCTCTGAGTGACATTGGCGGAAAGCCAAACAAAGAGCAGGTAGCCCAAAATAAAGCAATAATGCAGTTCTCATTGTAAACAAAATAGTTGAATACTTAAACACACCTCGTATGCCACTAAAAATAACTCATTCGTAAGAGTACAATCAATTCCAATATCTATCCATCATTAAAAGTATCACAAACATGGCAAATGCAGGAGTACAAGGAACAAAAGTGTTTTTCAGGAAGAGGAAAAGTCACCAAACGTATTACGTACACTCCGAAGCACTATAGCAACAAACGCTTTATATCAGTGCATCAAATACAATCAGAAGGTTTGGGTACACCCCATCTATTGAGCAGAGAAGCAATTCATTTTTGTGTTTCGAATCAGTAAGTAGTCCGAGGTGAAGGCACGTAATATTTCTCACGATTATGGGTGTTGTGCAGCGGTTAATAGTTTGCAAATTAATCCCCTTGTGAAGGTAATGTGCCGGGAGTTCTGACAAGGACGGGTACACTTATTGCAACGTTTAAAAAAGGTAACGAAAGGCAATGAATTTCCCGCATTTGCTTTTGCTTTCAGAGCACTATTCTGCAAAACTGAGCATTTGTGGCTGCGGGGTTACCTCGGAAAATTTTACGGGGTCTCGTATTGCATTCAACCAGTGCAATGTCAAAAGATTTGTTTTTACGGGCAGCAATGTATTGCAATGCCATAAATTGTGGCCGGTATTACAGCATGTGGATACTATTTTTCAAAATGTGGATCAACTTGTTCGGGTTATCTAGCTGGAAGACTAGGTAGTCAACTTATGAAGTCTTGGTGCGCTTTAGGAGCATCCTATGTGGCTCTTTATCACTCGTTATAATTAGGAGTACATCTCAATTGGACATGACAGAAATCGCAGAATTTGTGCATCGCGTAGCAATAGGTTAAAACAGAAAGCTGTAGGGTTTAGGAAGCTATTACCGATATCCACCTTTATTACCATTCCGTTCAGAAGCACTTTATTACTTTTTTTATACAAAAGTGTCCACGTGAGTTTGATATAACAGTAGGCATTTCGTGCTTCATAACAAAATCAGCTTACCGTTTTTGGCTGCGTGTTGCTTCTCCTCTGGGGATGTATTATGTCATTCAAAAACTTTAAACTACGCTCGCTGTAGCGTATGGTTGTTAAAGTTGATGTTCGGATTGGGCCGTTTTCCAAAAGTAACCGCAATTATTCGTTCGCAGGGTAAAATAAGTCACGACTCAGCAGTTAGACTTTGGAATGAATGCCAAGCTTCTCACATTTAAAGACAGCAAATGCCTTATAAAGCTTGTTATTTGTCGTAATTGCTGAAGAAATCAGAGTAGAGAAAATAATTGGCTGCCTTGTGGACGTATGACAGCGCTTGTTTTCGTAAAGGGCAGCCAGATGGGCAGAGAGTCAAAATACCAATAAAATTACGAAGAAATCCCGTACAGACAGTTTCAAAAGAAACTCAACTGCTTTTGTTTACACGGAAAGCCTTGAACCATTGTTGTCGACCTAAATTGTCTTGTGCATGCTCCTGGTATCCCGAAATGGAATTTGCTTGAAAGATGAATTCTGCACGGACTTCGTCTGGAAGGTGTTCCTAAAGTGTGTAGGCAAAAAATTGTAAAACAGGTAAACACTCGTGTTTTATCAAACCCAAGCAATACTGATTTTATTTGAAAGGGAAGCAGACGAGAATGCCTAAACCCGGACTTTCCACTTTACAGAAATAAAACCGCGTTATTCTTTATTCTATAAAATTGATACAGGCGGTAATATCTTGTAACACACAGATTTTGTGCACAGGCTTCCAAACTTGCCACAATTTTTGCACTTTAGAACAAGGAGTAATATTGTTACGGCTGCTTTGCGGTTAACGCTGAAAACTAACAGACGGCATCTAGGCAAGCCGGTAATAGAAGAAAAGAGAGAACTAAACAGGACACCCGGGTAGTACGCGAGGCATGATGTCACGACCAGAACACTGCTAAGTTGAGCAACCGTCGCAGCACCTAGGAACAAGCAGGAAGGGTTGAGCCCAAGCGGAAGCCGGTTCCCGAGCAGTCTCACGCGGTCGTACTTGCAGCGGGCGTGGGATGGTTGAGCGTCCGCAACGCTGTTTCGGAGAACTGGCCGCTGTTTGAGGAAGTTTAGGTTTGGGCCGCTGCTCTTGTATGACGCCGATGCTGGAGTGGAGCCAGCTTGCAAATAGGCCATCCAAAGCTGCGGCTTCCAAACCACGAGGCTCCTAAAGGCTGTAGTGTTGGCTTGCGCCCAACATATCGGTAAGGTGTGAAAGCGCGGTCATCAACCTGTGAGCGGAGTGAGAAGTTAGCCTGTATCTTGGAACTGGCGTTTGGGTTAACTGTCGCGTGGCAAATTTTATAATTTCCCGCAAATAAATACAGTAATACATGATTACACGAAGTAGTAAAAACCGGAAAATATTTGGAGATTAGTGGATTTTCTATAACAGCAAAAATACGTGAATAGCCCAGAAATATCGAGTTTTCTGCAAAACAACAGTTACGAATTACCAGCTCTTCAACAGAATCTTCTAATCTTGCTCTTCACTAAGGTATTAAAGGCAAAAAACATACAAGACGCATTCACCAGCTGGGTTTGTAAGACTGCAATTTTACTTAGCAGGGAAGAACTGCGTAATTGTGGTCTGCTTTTCTGTCGCAGTGGGTTCAAGTAAAGGAGTACCCTGGCTGCTTGAAGCATCGCATCACCCGATCTTTCCCGCCGCGACAGTCAAATTTATTTCGCAGCAAGCGCAACCAATTTCTTCTTTCGGCAGATGTCCGCTCCTCTCCACGATGTTTGTCGTTATCGCCCTCGTCTTTTCCGTCCCTTCCTTTCGGGGCCATATCCACGATTTCAGCATGCTAGCTGGCGTTGCGGCAACATGCTGAAACGAGTCCTTTTTTTCGTGCAGCTTCTGGTCATCGACACAGCAGCCCGGACAGGCAAAACGCAAGATAATGCAAGTACCATCATTTTGGAGCGTGTCACCCACGGAGACTGCGAACACACGTGTCTGCCTCAGATGCGCCGCTGGATGTCATCTCACCCGGCATCGTCAACGTCAACGGAGCCAGCTATAGAAGCCAGCGACCGTCCAACCTCTTCAGTGGTCATGCCAGCGGGCATGGCGGCAACATGCTGAAACGAGTCTTTTTTTCGTGCAGTTGAGTAACGTAACATCTACTGTTAAAACAAGTAATCCATTTTTTGTGCAGCTGGTGTGCCCACAAAAAATGTATATTGGCTTCTTGACTGTGGGAAAGCTGTTTTTGTCTTTGCTGATGCTCTGCGGGGACGTGGAATCAAATCCTGGACCCACAGAAGAGCTTTTGAGGCAGATCCTTGAGGGCAAGAAAGCTATTTCTTGCAGACTAGACAATATTGAGTTGCAGCTCAAGGCAGTAGAAGTGTCAGCAAAGGCTATTGGTGAAGTTAATACCAAGGTGTCCGCTCTTGAAGAGTGCGTAAAGAACTTGGAAGATAAGCTTGTTAGTTTAGAAGACCACAGTAGGCGTAACAATATTGTCGTGTTTGGTATTCCGGATGATCCCGATGAAAACGTGGAAAATTTGACAACAAAAGTAGTTCAAGATGTCTTTGCCAAAGAAATGGGTGTTACCATCAGAACAACTGAAAGAATCCACCGAATTGGTCGCATACAACAGTGGAAAACGCGTCCGGTGATTATAAAGTTGATTGATTACCGCGAGAAAACTGAGCTCCTAAAAAACGCCTTTCAACTCAAAGACACGTTTTTCGATATCCGAGGATTTTTCGGCAGTTACTCGCCAAAAGAGGAAAAAACTCTGGGACCACACGACGGAATTCCGAGAGCGAGGTAGCAAAGTTAAGTTGGTTTGCGACAAGATTAAATTCGACAAAGATTTGTTTGCGTGGGATACCAGCCGCAACGAAATGGTTCCTGTGGGTCGACAGCGCGATATAGAACCCCGTCCACAATGGACCGGCAACAATACAAACAAGCCTTTGCTGGCCTTGATTCTGAACGCCCGAAGCATCCTAAATAAATCTGATGACCTCGAAAGTATCACAATAGCATACAAACATGATATTGTGATCGTAACAGAAACATGGCTAACCAGTAGCATTGGTGATGACCAAATAGTCCCGCTGGGGTATGCTGTCTGTCGCAAAGACCGAGACCCTCGCGGTGGGGGCGTTGCGATCCTGTTTCGTGAAAACGTGCATGTTTTCAGGCTCCCCGACATAGTGGGCGCCGAATGCGTCATTATTAAGGTAGCCTTAAACGAATTCAGCTTGGTCGTGGGAGGATTCTACCGCCCCCCGAATACAGACAACACTTTTTTGAAAAACTGAACGAATTTTGTGCTCTTCTAAGGCCATCTCTCGAAACATCCTAATAGGTGGTGACTTCAACACCCCGGCCATCAACTGGTCCACCGAAGTTCCCGAAGCCCTCTCTAATGCTGCACAGCCTTTAGTAGACATCGTATTTTCGCACACTCTCACGCAGATAGTCACGTTACCCACGCGAATCGAAAGAGGTGCGGCGTCCATTCTAGACCTTTTCCTTATCAGTGACAACTTAGTGCATGGGGATTGTGAAGTAAAAATTATTGGCGGTATATCTGACCACAAAATAGTGTGCTTAACAATACAATTGAATCATTCCCCAAAACGGAGCTACAAGGAAACAGTGTGCCCCTCTTTTGTCGTGCCAACAATACTGACATACTTGACATGCTTCACACGTCGTTTTTTCATTTCATCTTGTTGTCGAACTCGAACGCATGCTCCGTCGATGATTTATGGTACTTCTTGAAATGCCTTGTTTTACATGCGTAGAAATATTTGTGACGACCACGCGAAAAAGGGTGCAAACCAAGAATCCCAAGAGAGAAGTGGTGCAACTTTGTCGAAAGACCAAGAAAATTAGAAAACAATACCGGGACTTTTCTTTCGCAACACGCTTATGCAAATTGACCGACTTACGCCTGCAACCTAAAGAAAGCATAAAAAAAGCAAAAGACTACAACTACAAAACTTCCATGAAAACATTCGTTCTTTCATCCCCGGCAAAGTTTTGGCGCCACTTTTCTCCGCGAAAGAAGCCACTTCAAAATCTATTGATAAATGGGGAACCTGTGTCAGACAAACTGACAATCGCGGAGTCGTTGAACAACTTTTTTGCTCGGTTTTCACAAACGACAACGGCAAAAGACCAACTTTGATGCTTTCAAAAGTCTCCCTCCGATCAGCTAAAAAAAATATCAGAAGAAGGTGTGCTCTCACTGCTCCTAAATATCGACCCCCCAAAAAATCTCCTGGAATCGATGGGATACCCAACGCATTTCTTAAAAGGTCTGCCGAGTGGTCTTCGAAGTACCTCACCGTTATATAGAAAAAATCCCGTTTGAAATCACAGGTCCCAAAAGATTAGAAAAGCGGAAAGATCACCCCAATTCCTAAAACTGACAAGAAAGTATTGCTTTCGTCGTATCGGCCAATTTCAATATTGTGCTCTTCAGCGAAAATCCTTGAACACATAATTTGTAAACATTAATCCCTTTTTCTTGAAGAGTACTACCTTATAGATTCACGGCAACATGGTTTTCGACGGGCACTTTCCACGACTACGCAACTCCTGGAAACGATTCACGACTATACGGCAGTTCTAGATCAACAGGGTCAAATTGATGTTGTTTTTCTAGATTTTGAAAAGGCCTTTGATCGCGTTTCCCACCCTAAATTATTGCTAAAATTGTGGCCTGTCTTAACAAACGATTCATTACTCAATGGGTACATTCCTATCTGTCTTCTCGATGCCAAAGTGTGAAAATTGACGATGTTTGCTCAAGTCCACGATCAGTACAATGAGGCATCCCTCAAGGAATCATGCTAGGACCCCTGCTTTTTCTCGTTTTTATAAATGATATCGCGCAGCAAATTCTGGTAACAAGTAACTAGCAACAAGTACGATTAATTTGCAGATGACTGAATTCTGTACCACGAAATTCATAGCCCCGATGACCAAGCGGTCCTCAATTCTTCCCTTGGTAAAATGCAAACATGGTGCGAGACGTGGCAAATGCGTGTCAACCTCAAGAAGACAGTGGCAATGACGATAACTCGAAAACGGCTACCCTTAAATTTTATACTCTATTACTGCTCATTCCTTATCATCTGTGCAGAGCTACAAGTACTTGGGCGTTCATCTCCCTTCGGATGTTGCATGGAACGAGCACGTATCTTTCCTTAAGCAGAGGGCAACTCAGAAGCTTATGTATCTTAAAAGGTCATTGTCAAAAGCGACCCCGGAAATTAAACTATTAGCTTACAAAACCTTCATTCTTCCGATACTCGAATATGCGTCAGTTGTTTGGGACCCTTATACGCAAATTAACATTAACAAACTAGAGAGCGCGCAGCGTAAGGCCATTAGATTCATCTACAACTCGTATAGCTGGCATACATCACCCAGTGCTCTTTTAAGAAGTGCCCAATTAGAAAGCTTGCAGTTGAGACGGTACTGGGACAGGCTCAAATTTATGTACTTACTTTACCACGATAAATTAGGACTTAACAAGCTTAAATACAGACAACCAGTAACATTACGTCCGACACGGTCAAATCACACTAAGAAACTGATCAACGTTTCGTGCAGAACAGATGCGTTTAAAAACGCGTGTTTAAGTGCGAATGCACTTCTTAAGCGAGCCTGAATCGTCCACCGCCGTAGTCCGCATAGCAACAGCTGCGGGTGCGCGCGCTCCTCGTCTTCCCTAGCAACGGGGGGAGATGGGCGCGCGTTGCCTGGCCGCTGACATGGCACATACCCACGTGGGGGATTGGCCAGGAATCGGGCGTGAGAAGGGCTAATGCACCCGCTTAAAGGAGTACTGACACGAAATTTCAAAGCTGAGATCCGCTCTAGCAACAAGTACAACGATAACACAAATAGGTGTCTGTGAATAAATGCATCTTTCTTTCTTTGTAGTTGTGTGTGTGTGTGTGATCTCTCTTTCGCTAACATTACCGAACCGCGCAAATTCAACTCGTGCATTCGCACTTTCACATTCTTCCCCTCGGGGAAATGCGGGGAATTTTTTCCCACGAACTGTTCGAGAATGGAACGTGCTTTGCCCCGTGCCATGGAATGTTTGACGGTAGATGCATTTATGCCATCTCTGAAAAAGGAAGCGTCGCCCTGAAGGTGTGCAAAATTGCTATGCCTTTCTTCTTTATACTTTCTTTCATTGTATGGCATAGTTTATCTTTGCTGGTTGAGACTTCGTCTTTTTTTGTTACTTTTCCCTGGGCTTCTGTTCACCGCCTGTGTCGTCATTATCAGGACGAGGCCCCGCCTCTTGTGCAGACAATGTGTGTGCGCAGAAGACTGCGCACCTATTTCTTTGTATCGGTCTACTCCGTCATGTTCCGTCATGCTACAAACATGCTGTTACGGTTCTTGTTTAGTTTTGCATTCCTGCACTGTTTTTGCTTGCAATCGCCTGGTCATTCTGCAGCTTGTGCCTAACTTGCATTACTTACCATGTTTTGACTGTATAGATTTTTTTCCTTTTCGTACGTGTTACAATGTAAAGCCACTCCTGCCGAAGGCCTTTAGGCCACTCCTGCCACTCATGTAAAGCCACTCCTGCCGAAGGCCTAAGGTCTAAAATATATGGCACGTATTGGACATGGTTCGGTGTCGGGCAAAATTCGCGCTTAGTCGATTTTTCGAGATAAGTGAGTTCGAGTTAACCAGTTATGTTTCTATATCCTTTTATTTTTCTTCAAATTGTCGGAAACACCGAGGCTTCACTTTTCGGAATTGCCCTTCGCGGTTCGGACGCGCTCCCTCTTGAACACACACGTGCTCACATATACATTGAAATAAAATTACAATGGCACAAACAGCAATGAAGCGGCGCTAAATACTGTATCTCTAAAATTATATCAAAGGTGCCAAAAACCACAAATAACGGCGTAGAACAAAACAAATATTACCACAAAGACACAGAGAAAAATTAGTGGTACGGTTATCAATTATACCCCTTCTTTAGGAAACCAATACAAAAGCTACTCTAGGATAATGCCGAACGAGAAAAAAGTTGAGAGGAGATAAACATCCCAACAGTAACGACAGCAGAAGTAAAGAAAGCTTTGAGAGAAATGAAAAGGGGTAAAGCACCCGGTGTGGATCAGATAAGAGCAGACCTCTTGAAAGATGGCCGAGGAATTGTACTTGAAAAACTTTCAAACCTGTACACGCAATGCGTAATGACGGTAAGTGTACAGGAATATTGCAACAACGCGAACATCATCCTTATCCATAATAAAGGTGACATGCAGGGCTTTAAAAATTACAGGCCGATCAGCGTACAGTCAATTGTCTACAAGGTACTTACCAAGGTAATCGATAACAGAATTTCGGCAACCTTACATATCAGTCAACCTAAAGAACAAGAAGGGTTTTGTAAAGGCTATACAACAACGGACCATATCCACACGATCAGTCAGGTGATAGAGAAGTGTGCTGAGTATACTGAACCTCTATTTATGGCCTTCATAGATTATAAGAAAGCGTTTGACTCGGTCAAATCCTCAGCAGTCATTCAGGCATTACGGAACCAGGGTGCAGATGAGGATTATGTGAGAATAGTAAAAAATTGGCCGCGTATCTGCTTCTTTCTTTGCGAATGTCGTAAAAAGACGATAGTCTTAGTAGACATTTGCCCAGGAAATGCCCCCCTTTGCTTTCCCGCTCACCTATCATGCTATTCCTGTACCGTCGCGCTCATCCCAAGGTAAACACATAAAGGTTTGCGCAAGGTGAGTTGAATTTACCGCGTTCCACTGCTACAGGCCCGGTTCCTTGATTCCAGCGCTGCAATACGGCGGAGACGCGCGTGAATGGAGGCGGCCGACTACAAGGTTTGTCGAACCGCGTCGCCGTGCTCCACGTGCGTTCCAAGCAGAACGTGCAATCTTGCTAGTTGAACCTTTCGTTGCTCTTTCCGCGTGATTTTTCATATGTCGCCAGGAGGCGGTGGTTCTCTGCAGTAGATGTAGAATATAATTTTTTATCGAAAAACCAAGCAAAGGAACACTGTAAATATCCCTTGTGTACTAATTTTCTGTCTGATATTTGCTTAATGTCTTGTTCTTGTTCAACAAAGTTGACAAGTATGAACATACAAACCAGGCTTAGGCGTTTACATTTGGCTGTGAGTGTATACGATAATTGCTCAATATCAATTTTACTTTGACCGGGTGGCTGAATCGAGTTACAGACAGACAGACGGACAGACCAACATACAGACAGACCAAAATGTCTGGGTTTAAGTAGCCCAAGAAAGACTATCGTCTTTAAAAATCTACAATGGGTCCACAGCTACCATCATCCTCCAGAACGAGAGCAGTAAAAGAGATGTAAAGAAGCGCGTCAGACAAGAAGACACAATAGATCCAATGTTATTCACAGCATGTTTACAAGAAATATTCATAACATTGGATTGTGCAAATATGCATAACATTGGTTAGAATAAGGCTTAGCGGAGAATATCACAGTAACCAAAGATTTTCAGATGACGTTGCGTTGCCAAGTAACTAGGGGGACGAATTGCAAAGCATGCTTTCCGAACTGGACAGAGTAGAACCGGGAGCCTGAATATTAGTATGGAGAAAACCAAAGTAACGGTCAATAACCTCAGGACAGCACAGCGGTTTGAGGTTGGTGGGGAGGCAGTGGAAGTGGTAAGCGAATATATCTACTTAGGCTAAGTTGTAACCCCACATCCCAGCCTTGAGGCTTAGAAGGATAAGAATGGGGTGAAGTGCATTCGGCAGGCATTCTCAGATAATGAAGGGCAGCCCACCATTGTCCCTTAAAAAGAAAGTGTATGACAGCTGGATGTTACCGGTACTCACCTACAGGGCAGAAACTAGGGGGCTCACTGAGAGGGTTCAACCTAAATGGACAACGACTGAGCGGGCAATAGAACGGAAGATAGGTACACCATTTAGGAATTACATAAAATCGTAGCGGGTGAGGGAACAAACGCGTGTTAAGGACATACTAGTAGAAATTAGGAAGAAGAAATTGACCTGGGCAGGGCATTTAATGCGAAGGCAAGATGACCGTTTGCCATTAAGGGTAAAAGAGTGTATCCCTAGAGAAGGCTAGCGTAGCAGGGGGCGGCAGAAAGTTAGATGGGTAGATGAGATCAAGAAGTCTGCAGGGATAAATTGGTCGCAGTTAGCATGGTGGAACGTGCATGGTGGCTAAGCTCCCTGCAAAACATGTCTATCCGTAATTGGGAAGCGCTAGCCCATCACGTCACAAAGTGACACTGCCAGTCACACTTTCAAGACATTTTTCAGCCGTTGTTTGAATAGCAGGTTGGACACATTTGATACATTTTCAAAGTACTTGGACCGTGTGTTGCGGAAAAGAACAAAGACGGCCTGCTGAGAGAATCAGTATTATCATGATTTTGAGAAGAAAGATGTATAAAGAGCGTCCTTAGCAAAATCATGGGCTTGTGTGCTGTTCCTGAACGTTCTGGTGCTGAAACCAGGGAGGAACGTCCCAGTCCAGCCTTGATGCCGGCGCAGCGTTACTTCGGGGTGCGCGGTGCCTGAGAAATTCCTTGATCTCCTGATGCAGGAAGCCTTGCCCTGGAACGGCGCCGGACTTGACTAACTGCTCTAGGCATCGCACCTACCAACTGGACCCCGGAGCTGTGCCGCAGCCACACCGCGGGCAGTATTTGAGTCCCTGTTATCATTGAGCCTACCTAAGACCATATGTCGCGGTCCCACTGAAAAGGCTGACGAACACTCTTTTGGCACAGGTATGTGAATTTCTCCAAAACCACAGACAAATCCGTGGGCTCATCAAATTCGAGACTACGTAAAGTCATACGCGTGTATAACAAAGCGTACGGTACCGCTCTAATTGTTTCGTATACGTGTCGCTCTCCTTATATGTGTTGCGCACTTCACTGAACCTTGCTGGTTCAGAACTTTATTGATAACTTTAGGATGCCAGTGTCGGTTGAGTGTCCCTTGTGGCAACCGAATGTTCCCGAGTACATGTACACCCAAATTGCCTCTGTAGAAGCCGGTAGTCCCTTCTCAACAAACAAGCTCAATCTCATTGACACGAGGCGCAATTTCGAATCCAATATCTGTAGACACTAGTAGTTTGCTACTGTTTCGACAATTTTTACAATAATTCATAGACCCCTTTCGGCGTGCTCTTCAGATGTCTTCAAAAACATGTGGTCGTGGGCTAGTTTTTAGGGCATACTTTCTACGCTATTTTTATCGCAGTGGTTCAGTTGTTTCAGATCTCTCTCATATTATTGGGTAAATAGAGAAACATCACTATGCAGCTGCATTACATTATACATTAAAATACTCCCTTCGACCAGTGTTAAAACGTGCTTTTACGTCAAACATCTGTTCGGCTGCTAGATAAATATTGCTATATGCTATTCAAACGCGAGGAAGTGCTCTGACGTCTTTCCTATACAAATCAAATAAACTGACAGCGTATAAAAATAGGTAGAAGCAGAGTTTGGTTACCCAGACTACTTTATGACTTTGTGAAGTGGCCTGCAGCATTAGCCATGGGCGTGATTCAGAGCACTTGCAATTTACCACATAGGAAATTCTATCTATAGTTGGTTTACTCATTTTTTTATCTTCATTGTTGATTTGCAAATCCTTGTGAATTTCTTTCGACAATGCCAAATCTATTAGATACTGCAGGCTTATAGTCTGACCGAAAGCGGTAACGGTACTTATCGTACAAGCCACTTTAAAATTGCGTTGATCAAGTGGCTATAGAGAGAATGATTTTTGAAATATAGAACGCCATGCGGCGTCCAAACAGGGCAGCTATTCAGCGTTGAAATATTGTTTCCAAGACACGTGCACTGTGGCCTAGGATGAAGCAAGGATAACAAATTACGTGTTTTTAAAGCAAGAAAAAGGTGCTGCGTTGCAACGACCTGTTTATTAGTTCACGTGGTGGAATAAAAAAAGAAGTCCTAGCTTAGAGAGCGTGTCACGAAACATCCGATCTTGTTTTATGAGTACGTGATCGCACGAAGCAGGATAATTAATTATAATATCTGTCGCACTACACGTATTTAACATTTCAGGCACGAATGTAGCTCAAGCGTTCGCCTTATCTTCCGAATTTTCCCGCAAAACCGTTTTATTGCGGGGTACAGAAAGCTCACCAGTGTCATATCCATCACGAAAATGACATCACCAGTAAACGTTTCATTGACACGGACCTGTCGGTATTAACGCCAGCGACCACTCCGGTCGCGACGAGAGGGGAGGAACGCTCTGCCAACCGGGCCATGAAGGGATGTGCGGAAAGTTGTACGAATGCGTCTTATGTCCTTCCCCCTAACTCTCAACATTAGGATGGCGCTGCCTTCTAGGAGATGTGAAGCTAAGTTGTGCGTCTTGACCGTAATTTGCACCGATAGTTGCGGCCTCTATAGGGTCATGCATAGCAGCCGACACGTTCTATGATACCGTGGACTAGAGGACAGAAGCCACCTGGGAGTTGGATTTCTACTCAATAAAAGCATAGCTGGCGACATAGAAGAAGCTATTGCATTACGAAAGGGAAGCAGGCCTTGTAATTATGTTCAATAAGAGGTACAACCTCAAGGTGGTACAGGGCTATGCTCCCACATCCAGCTACGACGACCAGGTGGTGGAACGCTTCTATGAATGTGTGGAATCGGCAATGGCTAAAGTAAAAACTCAGTATACCGTGTTATGGGGGACCTCAATGCTAAAATAGGCAACAATATGGCCTTGAGACAAGGCTGTTGGGAACCATGGTCTCGGCTGTAGATATAACAGGGGGGACCTACTAGTTGAGTTTGCAGAACGGAAACACCTAGTAATAATGAATACTTTCTTCTGTACACGGGAGAGCCGGAAGTGGACGTTGAGGAGCCCGAATGGGGAACACAAAAATCAAAAAAGACTTCATTATATGTGACAACCCTGGCGTTGTCGAGGATGTGGAAGTGCTCGGAAGGGTGAGGTGTAGTGACCATCGTATGGTAAGATCTCGAAATAAGCTAGATTTGAGGAAAGACCGTAACAAGCTAGTACAAAAGAAGCCGATTAATGAGCTAACAGTAAGCCATAAGTAGAAGAATTCAGGATAGCGCTGCAGAACCGATATTCAGCTCTTTCCGAGGAACCCGAGCCTGCGAAACAGGAAGCCAGCAAATACCTTACACGCATTATCACGGAATGTGCATTAGAAGTCGGGGGCCTGATGGCTACACAGGATACTAGTAAACTTTTCCAGGAGACGAAAGATCTATTTAGGAAACGGCAAACCATGACAATCTCCACCCCAGTTGACAGAATAAAACTAGCGGAGATTTCGAAGTTAATCAATAGGAGTAAGACAGCTGACATACGGAAGTATAATATGGAGAGGATCGAATGTGCTTTAAAGAATGGAGGTAGCCTCAAAGCAGTGAAGATGCGTCTTGGAGTGGGAAAAAATCAGATGTATGCACCTAAAGGTAAGCAGTGCAATGTTCTCACAAATAGGGATAAAATACTCACATTGGCAGATGAGCTATTTACGGATCTTTACAGTAGCCGGGACATCCAGGATAATGCCGAACGAGAAAGTAGTGCAGAGGAGATAGACATCCCATCAGTAACGACCGAAGAAGTAAGGAAGGCTTTGAGAGAATTGAAAGGGGGCAAAGCACCTGGTGAGAATCAGATTACAGCAGACCTCTGCAAGGCTGGCGGAGAAATTGTACTTGAAAAACAGGCAAACCTGTATACACAATGCCTAATTATCGCAAGCGTATCAGAATTTTGGAAGAACGCCAACATCATCCTAATCCACAAGTAAGGTGACATGAAGGACTTTAAAAATTACAGTCCGATCAGCATACTTTCAATCGTCTACAAGGTACTTACCAAGGTAATCACTAGCAGGATTTCTGCAAGCTTAGATTTCAGTCAACCTAAAGAACAAGTAGGGCTCTGTAAAGGTTATTCAATAATGGACCATATTCACACCATCAATCAGGTGATAGGGAAGTGCGCTGAGTATACTGAACCGCTATATATAGCCTTCATAGATTATGAGAAAGCATTTGACTCTGTCGAAACCATAGCATTAATTGAGGTATTACGGAACCAGGGGGTAGATTGGCATTATGTAAAAATTCCAGAGAATATCTGCAATGGGTCCACAGCTACCATCATCCCCCATAAGCACAGCTGTAAAATATCTATATGGAATGGCGTCAGACAGGAATACACAATCTCTCCAATGTTATTCACAGTATGTCTACAAGAAGTATTAAAACGTTGGATTGGAAACAGGTATGAGTTAGGGTTAATGAAGAATACCTCAGTAACCTCAGATTTGCTGAATATGTTGCCTTGCTAGGTAACTCGGGGGACGAATTGCAAGGCATGCTTTACTCACTAGACGAACAGAGTAGAACCGTGGACCTGGAAAAATAATATGCAGAAAACTAAAGTAATGATCAATAGCCTCGGGGCAGCACAGCAGTTTGAGATAGGGGGCGAGGTAGTAGAAGTGGTAAAGGTTTATATCTACTTAGGCCATGTGGTGACCCCGGATCCCAACCATGAGGTAGAGATAATTAGAAGAATCAGAATAAGGTGGTTGCATACGGCAGATGTTCTCAGATAAAGATTAGCAGCCTAACATTGTCCCTGAAGAATAAAGTGTATGACAGCTGCATCTTAACGGTACTCACCTACCGGGCAGAAACTTGGAAGCTCACTAAGAGGGTTCAACTTAAATTGAGAACGACTCAGAGGGAAATGGAGCGAAAATGATAGCTGTAACGTTAAAGGACAAGAAAAGAGCAAAATGGGTCAGGGAACAAACGCGTGTTAAGGACATACTAGTAGAAATTAAGAAGTAGAAATGGACGTGGAAAGGGCATGTATTGCGAAGGCTAGGTAACCGTTGGTCATTAAGGGTAACAGAGTGTATCCCAAGAGAAGGCAAGCGTAGCAGGGGGCGGCAGAAAGTTAGAAGGGCCGATTAGATCAAGACGTTTGCAGGGATAAATTGTTCACTGTGGGCACAGACGGGGGAATCGGAGAATAATAGGAGAGGCCTTTGCCCTGCAGTGGGCTGAAACCGGCTGGTGATGATGACCATTATTATTATTATGATGATGATAGCAACGCTGGCTTCTGTGTTAATCTCTCCGCCGCCTATGCTGCCGGGATCATTGCCCTGTGCACCATGGAGAAGTAACTTATTCCTCCACCGTGGAGTCCTCAACCACGGTTCCATGTAGAGAAACTTACATCAAGGCAGGAACCGACAATGCTGACTGGCGAATGTAGCTCTCGTGGCTGACTTCGTGCGACCGGAGACACGCCAACGTGAAGCCGAACACGTGCACGCATTCACATTCCTATAAGGCTACGAAATCTGCCTGTCGCGTTCTACAAGCTGAGCTCGTATCAACGCATGTGTCTGCCATACACGCAAGGAGCACGGTCGAAGTGGCCACACGTTTGTTAAAGCGACCGCCCAGCAGGACGTCTCCCGCCAAGTACACTGACAAGACTTCTGCCTACCCACAAATTAAACTCTTTTCACTGTAATTTAAAAAATTCCAGTGGTTGTACATTGAGTTCGCGTTAAAATTTGAAGAATTTGTATTTTATTCATGTGTTTTTTTATTGTTATTGTGTAGGAAATTTTCCATTAACGTTCTTTTCAGAGTCAGAAGGTGTATATATTTGTGTCATGAGTTTTAATATTCCCTTTTTGTTTGCTTGTTTTTGATGTGATTTTCTTGTTACTCTTAAGCAATATATAGGCAAATTTAACCCCCTATGCAGTACCCCCTCACTGGAGCCTTTAAATATATTTTCAATAAATGAATAAACAATCATAAATAAATAAATAAATAAATAAATAAATAAATAAATAAATAAATAAATAAATAAATAAAGAAAGAAAGAAAGAAAGAAAGAAAAATAAAGAAAAATTGACACCACCAGTGCCATCGGCACTAAATGATGCAATATCACCTCTTTTTTTATCTCTCTGGAAAAATTGCCGGGCCTACACATCCGCTTCGCGCGCACGATTCCACAGGCCCTGACGACGCGCTCGGAAAGCTCCACTTGCGAGCCTGGGGAATGGAAAAAAATGTCCAAGAAGACATCACAGTCAAGACATTTCAGTAAATCTGTTATCTGTAGCGTGACTGACTCTCTAAGCCACATGGCAAAGCTTTCGCTCTTCTTTCCATTGTACAGGTCACCGTGAAACAAATATCCTATCATTTGTTACGCGGCGGCACCACAGCTTCAAGTCCGTCTCAGCGAGTCGGGATGATTTTATGTATTTTTTCATAAATTTGCGGCCCTTGAATTTGACCATGTGCTCGTCTACAGACAGTTGCTTGGTCGAAGAAAGCGCAGCTCAAAACACCTCGTTGCAATGTCCAATAAGGGGCCGCACTTCATAGGCCCTGGGAAAGTAAGGATAATCTTTGCTCGGCTGGGACTCGTGGTCGGCAAAATGCAAAACAGTGCAAACGTGCTCAAATAGGGGACGAAGCATCACAGTTGCACCGAGCCACCCACCAAAGTCGGGCATTGTTCATGAATAGTTTCTGAGAGCTGGCAACACGTGGTAAATGAATTCTATGATCACTCGCAGAAGCGCTTTCGTTTCTTTGTTGCTCTGAAAACAATTCCACTTCGGTGAGACTAAGCAATGATCTTGTTCACGACTACGTCGAAGAGCAGTGCATCGAAGTTAGTCACTGCTGAAAAAATCTGAAGTGATGTCACAACGCTTTCTTTATCTCTGTCCGGTACACATCACACTTTCACCTACTTTATTCCAGAGTCATCTGTAAATCTGTTGGCTCGGTAGGTTTTTTTTTTTCCATGTGGTTTCCGTTCTGCTTTTCCAGCTAGGAATTCAGAAGCTTATTGGCGCTGTACGCTTTGGGAGAGACGCTGTACGCCTCATGCGTTTACTTCGGGGATTTGAAAGCCCGGTTTCTCTAGGTGCTCAATGTAAATCTCTGTCCCATGGTTATTAACGCGTTCAAAAAAATTAAAAGTTTTTACAGTCAAGTTTAAATGCGGTTTCATCATTACTTTCATAACGCAACAAGATGCGTTTGTTCTCTTCTTCCTACACTAGACGAAGTCATCCTCCTGCGAGCCAAAATCAGCTTTTAGGGGAATAAAAGGGCTGACGAGCGGAAATGCACTGAAAAAGACAAAATAAGATCCATTCGTTTCTCAGCGTTTGCTAAAGTAATATGATACCAGTGGCGTTCACGCCATTTCATCAAAAGCAGAATCAAAGTTCCGTCCCAGCACATAGTACGCATTTGTCCCGAGTACGTCTTTCTCCAATTTGATTACGATGTACACTTAATTAACCGTGACTTCTGCTACCTTCGTAATTATAAATTCGAACAAAAATATTTCCCTCGAATGTTGGGCGATAACACAGAGAAAATAAAGAAATTGAAAGTACTTTTCGTGTTTCAAAACGCTGCACTACCGCTTCAGAATCCCCTTTTTTTGTCGGAATTTTCCCGCCAGTACGGCGGACGTAAATGTATTCTTTGCTATAGCCTACTCAAGAGAGACGCATGCGGACGTTGTACACTCATCCACATCACAATCAATTAGATAAACCCGTTTCTGTTCTTGGGACTTATCTGTCCCGCGCCCCTCAAAGGGTTAAAGACCTCTCCGTAAATAATTTGGACGTGGTAGTGTTCAAGTTTGCACTCACTATAAAAAGAATGATTCTGTAAATAAGCAAAGAGAGATTTCCGGGAGATTGACATATTTCGTTCAATGGCGTGAAATTATAAAAATTTTGGTACACACGAATTCAGAACTTTATTATTCAGACTTGCATCATACAGATACTCATCTACTCTGAGAATATAGAATACTCATTAGAACATAACTAAAAACCGCCTATTTGCTAGAAATCCGTTGTGTTGGCTGCTTCAAATATTTAAAATGTTGTTATAAATGCGCTGCAATTGTTCTATTTGTGAAAGCTGGCACCTGCCTCGACGGCTCAGCGGCTTAGCATTTACGCCCTGATTAGAGTCACGCGCGTTCCAAGCAGGCTATGGCAGAATATTTTTTTAAGTAGCACATATTTTTTTAAGCCATTAGGTAGCTTGTGTGCGTAAACCACTTGCATTTATACCTTCCGGAACACCTCCCTCCTGGTGATACAAAATATATTAAATTTAGGTAGAACAAAAGAGGTTAACACTAAACAACGCGTCGACATACTCTTATTACTCCATTATAATCAGGGTGAATTTTAAAAGGTGTCGCCACTGTGATGCATTTTTAAACAAGGGAATTTTAAACACGCAACGCGCAGTGAATACCATTCTTCACAGATCAACTGGAATCGACTGAGGATGTCAAAGTTCATTCCTATAAATATAATCATCAACACCATCACCAGCCTACCTACGCCCTCTGCCGTGAAAAGGCATCTTCTATTATTCTCCAATCACCCCGGATCTGTCCTAACTGCGACCAATTTATCCCAGCAAACTTCTTGATCTCATCTGTTCATCTAAATTTCGGCCGCACCCTACAACGGTTGACTTCACTAGGGATTCACTCTGTTACCCTTAATGACCAAGGGTTACCTTGCCTTCGCATACATGCCTTGCCCACGTCCATTTCTTCCGAATTCCTACTAGTATGTCCTTAACACGCGTTTGTTCTCTGACCCACTCAGTTCTCTTCTTGTCCATTAATGTTACACCCATCATCTTCCGCTCTATTGCCCGCTGAGTCGTTCTCAATTTAAGTTCAACCCTTTTATTTAGCCTCAAGGTTTGGGCCTTGTAGGAGATTACCGGTAAGATACAGCTTTCATACACTTTCTTCTTCAGCGACAATGGTAGGCTACTATTCATTATCTGAGATTGCCTGCAGTATGCACTCCACGCCATTCTTATCCTTCTAATGATCTCTGCCTCATGGTTAGAATACTGGGCCACAACTTGGCCTAAGTAGACATATTCGTTTACCACTTCCACTGCCTGGTCACCCGTCTCAAACGGCTGTGCTGTCCCGAGGTTATTGATCATTACTTTGGTTTTCTGCTTAATAATTTTCAGGCCCACAGTTTTACTGTGTTTGTCAAGTGCGGAAAGCGTGCCTTTCAAGACAATGCATGCTTTGCAAAAAAGCTGGTCAAGAAAATACAAGCCTAAGGGCACATAACTTGATTAAGGCATAAACGTTTGCGTTTAATGGCAGTTAATTGCCAGTCCATTTTTCTCTCTCCCTGAGAATCTGTTCCGGGAGGCCCAAAGTAACGTACGCAACTTTGCTGGGAGCACCCGACTAACCTCCTTTTTGTATCTGGAAGCTATGCGCGGTTGGCAGCGTTATCTGAAGTGAGATAAAACCCAGCTTTGCATTGCACATGATTCAAACCAAAAATTACAAAAAAACCTGCTCGTCAGGGCGGCCGCGTTCGGCAAGCGTACATTTGGTACACTCTCTGCAGAATGGTTTAATATAACGTGAAAACAAAAAATACTGCAGAAATTGAAAGAATTGTCTAATATGCGTAGCGTACTAACCCTTTGTGTCTAGTGTGAGAATATTTTGCACGCAAAATATTTGGTTCTCCAAAATTTTGTTTCCATAATTATCCGTATTTACGCTATGAAAATATTTAGTGTAGAATGTTGGGAAATCTGCATTTTTGTTGAAACGTAGTGCGTTACACGGCTCGCCATTTTCACAATTTTTGATATTTTTGCTGTTTTTTGTTTTTCAAAAATCTGTACGACCAATTACATCCACTAACGCTATGGTACCAATAAAAGGTGAACTTCGGGAAAATATACATCATTCTTGAACTGCGGCACTTTAGACCGCCCTGGCTGTGGTGGTACTCCGTAAAGATTGCAACGCATTAACAAAAGTTGCTTTGTCACAGCTACTGGTGCCTTTGTTGAGTGCAGGAATTTTTCTTGTTCTTGCATTCTGGTGGCCATCATGACTAGTGAGCACAAAAAAACACATTAGAAGACGGGCGTCGTCCCAAAAGAAGTGCCCACAAAAGGCAACACAATGAATCGCACTCGCTCCTACAAACAACCACGCTACAACATATGGTCTCGGCAGGTGTAGCAATTCGGCTATCTCCGGCTGCTAAAACTACGCCTCGTGATGATGATAATGATTAGTGGCCCTCACTTTGAATCGGGGTGTGAGTTGTCAGTGACCGACTTGCCTGTTTCCTCACACTTTCTTGCCTAACTTCCAGCTAACGTAATAGATTGGCTTCCTCTCTCCTATCTCCCCCTCTTCCCTGTTTTAAACTCATCGCTCCCACCCCCTTTTTTCTCACCTCGCTGTTATGAATTCTAAGCCGTATGATTACTCCTCCTGCGTACTCATCCCTTACCTACGTTTCCTCAACCACCACTCCAGTCGCCTCTTAGTCACCTCTGTTGCCTTGAAGTTGAGGTTCTCCCTCGCCCCAAATCCCAACGCCTCCGCCAGCGTCGTTTCCCCCACACACCTCGATGGTCGTATATCTGTGCAGACTCTGACAATATGGTCTAAAGTTTCCCGATAACTGCCGCAGCACGCACATATTTTATCCTGCTGCCTGTAGCTACCCGTCTATGCCCGTGTTCTCAGGAACCCCGCCCATGCCTCTAAGAGCAACGCACTCCCTCTGGTATTGCCATAGAATCCCTCCTTGTTAATTTCCAGTTTCTTGGTTCTATAAGTCTCCAGAGATTTTTCGGTTTCATTGTCTGTGCCCAATTTGTCGCCTCTGCTACCTTTACCTGCTTTTTAACTGTTATTAAACCCCACTTTTCCTTCCGCACCGCTTGGTCAGCTCTCTGGTCCTCCGTCTTCACCGCGAGTCCACGCTCCTCATATACATATAAATAATAAAATTATTTATAAGCATATAAATAAATAATAAATAAATACAAAATAATTCTGTTCGCGCCATCTAGAGGAAATAAGTGATATTTCTCACTCGGGGTTGAAAGGTACCTCGTAAGAGTGGGCGTGTGTTGAGCGCGCTTAATATGTTAATTCCGATTAGCTTGAAAAGAGATTGAAAATTCCCGTGAGACAGGAGAATAAGACAAAACCCGTTTTGAGGTCAAGCTAGGTTCCAAGCAACAAACTGTAAAAGCTTACGCCGAAGTGCTGTCGGTGGTAAGTCGAGATGGCGTGCAGTATCTCAGTGGCATTACGACCGGCAGGGTTAGCCATAATGCAGTGAAATCTATAGCAGGAGTAGCTTGAGCGCTACTCCTGGCTCCAAAAGTGAAGCAAAAAATCTTACATATAAGGATGATCATGTCAGAAAAAGAAACATTCGAAACAGGGTGGCCGCGCTACTTTAGTTGCCAGAAGTGACAGGTAACAAAAAAGTGTGCAAAGTGCGTCACTTATAGCCAATAAAAGAATTTCTACATCGCTTCTAAAATGTTTACGATAGTGTATGAAGAAGAAAACCTACATGAAATAATTCCCTAAGGACAACATAACGTATATCCTTCACTACATTTTCTTGTATTTGATGTTTCAATAACGCTTCAGAATAGTGTCTACAGAGTCATAAAGGTCTGGTACAAAGAGACATCTCGCACTTCTTGGATTAGATACCGTAAATGCTCAACGTAAAAGTCCGCAGTGTATTTTTGATATATTTAAAACACGGAAAATGCCGACAAACAAAACTTACTGTTTGGTTGTTAGTTCAACAAACCATAAAACCATAAAAACTTTACCGTAAGCAAAATATATTACCAGATGTTGTCGGGGGCACACATAAAGCGTGTAGCCTTTACTCATGTTGCTTTCGTTGAGTTGGCTAGAGCATGGTATGATACAAGAGGCCATAAATACCTGTGGCATGGTAGAGAAATTCCTGCTTTAATTCAAAGCGGCACTGTACGTGTACAGTCAACAGAGAACAATTGTTTGCTTAGACCTGAAATGTTTGCAACAAATATTTGATCAGGAATACTCTTGAACTTTGCTTGCGCTTGTTATGATAACACACAGGGACAGAGAAAACACGTACCCTCTCACAATAAGTCATCTTCTTGTGAAAGTGTACTTGTTTTCTGTGTCCGTCTCTTTTACCCGTTATACGTCGGTGGAACGGGAAGGGTTTCAGTTCATGCACCCGTTTAATAAAGGGTCCGTCTCTGTTATCATAACAAGAGCGTATTGCCATCCAGAGAATGTTACATCAACTAGCCCGACATCAAGCATTGCTGATACAGAACATCAGTTACCAACCACGAATGCAGGAAGCTGGTTCTTTATTTAAACCAAATGCTAGAATATAAAAACAACGAAGGCCTTGGGGCGATTATTTATCCTACATGTCCACGAACAGGCAGATACGGGTTTGATGCTGCTGCCGTTGTGCGTCGTCGCATCCTGTGTTGTAACCTCATTAGTCTTGCTTGTAGTGCTGGTGGTTGTGGTGGTTGATGTTATTTTTGCTGTTCCAGCAGGTGGTGCACGAAGCGCATTGTAGATGGTTACACAGGCACCTTGAATACACACTGAAAAAATAGTGGGCAGGAATAAGACTTCCTTTAAGCTTGCTTATTTGTTTATACAGAAAAAGTAAAAAGTGGCTTTACTTAAGAAACCATAGCGAAAAATATGGCGCCAAGATGACGATGGTAATATCCACGACGGAGAAAACGACAACGCAAAATTCGCTTACGAAGGCTCTTGAGAACAAGAGTAAATTTCAAATGGTTTCACTTGTAAGACTTCGCAATTCTATCTCTCCTGATATCTTGAGCTCTAAATACGAACGAAAGCCGCATAACTACAGTACCATACACATCTGAAGTTGGGCTGTCAGCGAAGTCTGGTGCAATGCCCAGGGTAACATTGGGCTAACTCAAACATACCTATGTAGTGTCGGTAGTGTATCGCGCTTTTTAAACTTTCCTATACAAAGCTCTTGAGTCTTGACCATACATATGCGCACGTTTCTCGAGCTAACCCTTTTATTAGTAGTGTTTGTGAGTCAAAAACTTTACTACAACAAATCATCTACCTTAGCATCGCGCGATGTAATGTGCACTATATGTGACCGTCATGCGTCTTTCTTCTAGTTAACTAGAAGAAATTCTGTGCTGCACTCCTTATACTAAAAAAAGATTGGGCCTCTCCTCAGAGATTGAGTTTAATCTATTTCCTTGGGGACGAAGTATAAAACTATACTTTGTTTGCAAAAAAAATTCTCTTAAAAGTACTTGCCTTTCCTTCCGCGCATGCTGTGTGCTCTAGGGCATCAATGTACTGATAATACGTATTGGGGTACCAAACGTTTTTTTTATATACAAAGACTTCTTGATATTTCACATATCGGCACCGCACTTTGCACTTCTCTTGCATAGGGTTGACCTTAAACAGGAGGGAAATATAATACGTGTCGTAAAATTCTTATAAAAGCCATAAATAAAATCGGAAATAAAGAGACGTACGTAAAGAAAGATTGGTAACATACTGCGTCCACTGTTAAATTTTGTTCATCAGTAATTGAAAGCTTGCAGTAGTCGTCCAGTGTGATGGTCATTCCTGGAAACACACCTGTAACGTCGCACATGGTCGTAGCCATCACAGCCCAGCAGGACCAGCCCCAAAGTCTGCAATACGCACAAAATGTTCTTTCGTTGGTACACAGTATTCAATACAGCTATCAGGAGCAAGAGAGTAGTAAATTAGCTGGGGCAATAAAAGCATGGCAATTTGCATTTGGGTTCTGCGCAACCCCTATATAGATCGATATTTTGCATGAAATGTGTATCTGGACGCTCTTGCGGCGTAACAAATCGTGCAAAATCCTAAAGTTTTTTTCTCCTAAGCAAAGTACAAATTTACTTCTTTGGAAAGATACAGCGATGGAAAAATTACCTGACAACGTACTTCATCTGAGCAATACTACAAGGAGAGAAATGATGATGTGAAGGCTCATTGTCGACGTAGCTCATAATGTAACTGTGAAACTAAGCGCACCCGAGTGGGCCCGGTTTATCTGGATAATTCACATCACGAGGTGAACCATCATGAGATGCGCCGAGCCTAAAAACAAAAAATATTTGTTATTTCCAGAACAAAAACCTTTCTCACGTTGTTTTAAATTAACCCGTGTATGACAACTCTGGCAAAGACGAATTCCCGTCTCAAGGGTAAAAGGTTTATGTGCTAAAAATGCAAGGGTACTTCTGGTGTGAAACAAAAAAGGGATACGATAAGTTCAAATCGCTTCTATTGATGAAACAAACTACGCAGCGTCTACTTTAAAATAAAGAACACATATTAGGACAATAGTAAATGGTACAAATAGTTTTGTTTCCTTAAAACAAGTATTAAAATATCTTTTTTTGAATTACCATTACTACGTGATTTCCATCACAGATATACCCGACGAGGCTTTCGGTGCTGCTGTAGATAAATTACAGTTGCGCAAAAAACTTTGTTTTTGGCGAAATCAATACATATAAAAGTGCCCAAAGGACTCAATGGCTGATTTATTTCCCAACGAGTGGCGGAAACCGCTGCATCTAGAGACTTCAAATTTTGGAGTATATTTGTATTATGGTATATATGCTCAAAAACGCTACACCTTCAAAGTTAGTCAAAATATTCAACGGTTTTCGCGAATTTGTGAATATTTTTCTGGCATTTTGCGATATCCAAAAAAGGTTTTTGCTCGGTTGTGCATCGTGGCAAGTTTTTCATAGATGATTTATTGTTTCATCGTTACCGAACCCCATGGCGCGATTAGGCCTTCAGGAGAAAACTGGATGTTTCTTCTGCTTAATTTATATGTGTTCTCCCCATTGCGACATTTACTAGGCATTTGATGATAAACTGCACAAATGTAAAATTGCCGAATGAGCCCAAGGGGTCAGCCTTGAGACGGCGTAGTACGAGTGATAATCATATACAGGCCTTATGCACTGCCTAGGAGGCGCTGCAGGACAGGTGGCCAAACCGACTGGCAGCAAAAATCTGGGTCAGTATCATTGTGTTTTCTGTTGAGTGAAGAAATGAGCTCGGTAATAGCGATTGTTTTGAGACATAGGCTCAAGCACATCCCTGGTGCTTCGGATCTCCTCAGGCGATTAACCCGGCACAAGGGGGAAAAAGCTTTTAAAACTAAATACGTTTACTGCGTAGAGGAAACTGCTCTGACGGTTGCGGCGCTCTGCCACTTGCAGGTTCTCCGATGGTCGTATGAAATGCAATGTGAAGCGTGACCTTCTTGTATTAACGAATACAATTCGTGACAAGGATTTTTCGATAACGCCGATTTAACAAGAGGGACAGGGTCGGCGATGATCGTGCGTAGAAGTGAGCGAGCCCGGCAGGCGCATCTGCTGGGTGGCGCCTTGTTTAAGGCCGCGCCTGTGCACCTAAAGGTACCCTGCAACACTTTTTTCAACTTTTTTTGAAATCATAAATACTTGCAGAACGCACTCACCCAACCCACAAATTAGTTAAATTAAAGGGTCTCCAAGTACCTGCGCCAGAAATTACTGCTCTATGCCCGTCAGATAACTTGTAACCTTGTTAAAGTTACCAAGATTTTCTCTATTTCCCGGTCTTGACGTTCTTCGACAGCTCGAATTACGTCACTAAGGCTGTGTAGCGGCGGTTGACTGTATTTTCTTCAGTCGAAGCGAAGTGCCCTTTTCAATAGCAAATAAAAAAAGCCGCACAAACAACGCAGACATGGAAGGCGTGTATTTTGCGAGGCGCAAACCACGCTGTGCCACTATGCCGTCCCTATTTATCTTTTTTACTACAATTACACGCTTCGCGTTAGGGCGCGGTGGCTAGGCCGAAACGGCGTCGACATGACGGCGACGACGACTTCTGAGTTCGCAGAGCGCGAATTGTCATATGACACCGACGGCGACACGCACACGTCGGCCGATCAAAAGTCCGCGTTGTTTCAGTGCTCGCTGATCGAAGACGCCGACAGTACCGATCGGCCGAACGGTCGACGGGAAGTGGTCGAGAAGCGAAAAGGGCGCCCAGAAAACTTCCGTTCCGTAACAAATCCGGCTCTGTTCTGTTAGTTCCTGGAGTGTTATGAGCATAGTGAGGTTCATGAAATTCGTACAACTCACACTAGCGCTAATTTAATCCGTATTGGGGCTTACTACAATTCGGCCGTGCACTGTGGCGAAAATGTTTTTCCCGTAGTTGCAAGCTGCATGTTCGTGTACGCCAGCAAAGATCGCAGAATATATACGCTCATTAAAGAGACAAAGAGAAGTTACAGAAGGTTTATTAGGTACCGAGGAATCAATATCTCCCAAAGTTTTTAGCGGAAAGCGCAAAACAAAAGCGCGGCAGGCACTATTACCGGCGGTGAAATCGCACTCGCAGGCCAAACAGTGCTCTCTCTGCAGGTAAGCTATGAAGCACAGCATACATGTAATTTCCACACGACCGACGTTGTTGAGTGAGGCAGTGAATTAACCACTCGCGCTCGCTCTTGCAAATTCGCGGTTTGGAATTCCGTCATATTCTGCCTTTTTCTTCTTTTCTGCCTTCTAAGAAGCATGCTTGGCGAATTGCATCCGCAAATTACCATAAAAAATTACCATAAAACTACCATAAAAAATTTCAATGCATTCTTTAGGTCATTGTCACGATTTCTTTGGTTTTAAACGTGTGCTTTTCACATATCAAACCGCAGTTGTAATTTCAGGGGACGAACTACGAATGTGTGTATCTACGAAAACGCTATGTTTTTAAGTAGAGTAAGCATAGTGCCCTCCCATCCACATAAAGAAGAATCCAGGTGGATAAAGGCGCTGGACGGGGGAAGAATATAGGGCCGCGGCCGGCAATCAAATAATCCACATATGTCAATCGGCACCACTGAGCACGTACAAATGGACTAAAAGCACCGCAGTATCACCGAAGGAAAAAATACTAAGGAGAGGCCTGAAGCATCCCAATACATTGCAGAAAATGGGCAGAATGTGACGTCATTTTAAGTACGCTTATAAACAGTGTTGCTTAGTTTTTCAGGTAGTAAATCTAGTGAAATTCGACGGAAAATCTTTAACGGCCGATTGACTTTGTATGCTTCGCTACGCTGGAACCGCAGCGCACTCACGATGACGTCATCATGGTGGGCAATCTCTGCTGTACAGCTGATTTCGCAGCATTTATTCTACTCAGTTTTCTTTGTGATTTAATGTTTCGTCGTAGCCAACATCTCATGGTTAATAATTGGCGTCGTCGGTGAGCATAGTTGTTTTTCTCTTGCGCCGATATCTCACCGATTCCACGCAATTTTTTTCTATCCTGATCAGTCTGCATGTTAGAACGTGTGCGTTGGCAGCCTCGGAAAGTTTTGGATAATCGGCAACCTGGCACGCAGCAGTAAGGCATCTGAAAACCGCTGCAGCAACTTGTCCACGTGAAGTAAAATTTATAGCAGCTGAGACGTAGCGAACAAAGACCACCGTACCGTACGGACTCAAACACTGCTCCAGCTGTCTGCTTTCGCTTTCCCGAACCGCCCGTACCACGAAGTTGTTATCAAACCTAAAAAAGCAGAGGCCGATGGAAAAGAGTGCTGGGCCATGTGGGCTCATCGATATGGAGGGTTCGGCTATACACACGTGATGTCAGGGTTTCTCCTAACATTTTGTTTCCTCCATGGCAGTATCAGACGCATGCAACCGGATTTTGCTGCACACGTGAAATAGAAGCGAGGCATCATATGCCATCAATTGTTGGTGGGGAAACATGGAGGAAACGACGTACAATCACGTGGCGGCGAAAATGCGATGTTTTAATTTGCAATAGTTCCACTAATTCTCCTACAGTGAACAAACGTCTTCAAGAAACTGATACTAGAACATTGATTTACATGAAAATTCGAACACCCAAGTATCGGCAAAACCTATTCAGGGCCTCTTTAATGCAGTTTTATTAGACCCTCCCGGTTAGCATTATGCTTACCAATATGTGGTGCAGCTCTACCACGCCTTTTTATTGTATTGTGGCTCCATGACAAACTGCAGCGACAGTAAGTAGTGTATTACTTGTTTTGTGATTACAAAAGTTGCGGCTGTAGTACACAGCGCTCAGGAGAACTGGGTGGTAGTGTGCTGCCTTTTTGCTATAGCTTTATTTATTCACCCGATTACCTTATCTTTTCCAAGCTCGCGCTTAATAGTTCAGAACCGGGGTCTGGAAAACCTTTGTGTGGAGGGTCAAGTTTCACGAAGGCGACACAGTGGAGGCCCAACGGCAAATCGGGTGGAAGGGAGGGGTTCTTTTAAGGTAGAAAAAAATTCTCCAATTGACAATACTATATGCAATTAATTGACAATATTCTGGCTAAGTGAGAAGATGGGGGGACAATACCAACTAGAAGCGATCTATTCTCTGTACTTGTAAGCCGTCTAACCCCATTTGAGGTCCAAACTGGCCGATAGACCTTCAGTTAGAAAGTTACAGGGTTCTGGCCGCTTGTGGCCTGAATTTCTAAAGCGACGAAAGATCCACTGAGAAGGAAGCTCCAATCGAGCCTGAATGTCCACGGACACAAAAGATTCACCGAGTCAGAAGGCACCAATGGAGCCTAAATGCCCATCGAGACGAAAGAGCCAATGAATCGGAACGTCCAATCGTGCCTAAGTGTCCAACGAGATGAAAGGTCCACCGACACGAAAGGTTCAACAATACTAAAGACCCAGTGTTTCATTCAAGACTGGCATTTTTTTTAAGTTTAGACCCGCTGTTTCATTCTCAATTCCTTTAAAAAAGAGACAGATAAAGACCTGAAGAAAGAAAAATGAAAGAGTTATGAAGATGTGGCAGCATGAGTTTCGCGAATATTCCGTGTATATATGCACATAGGTTACTATTTTCTCGTAGTGGTTGGACTTTTCGCACAGCTTCCTACTTGTTTCTTTGTACCGCTGAATGACTGAACAGAAACTAAACGTGTCTGCCTTTTGAAAATTCTGGTTTCTGATGTTAAATTCCTATTTTCGTGTGTAAGCTTCATAGTGCGACTTTTTTCTATGCTGTAAAGCTCACACCTCTTGATTACGCAGAAGTCAGAATAGCTAGAATTAATGCAAGAACGTATTCACTGGGATTAGTCCGACGCGTGCATTATGCCAAATCAAGAGCACCAGATAAACTATTACCTAAGACATGAACAAGCTCTCAGTGTAAATGGGCAAAATATTTGCCTTTTCCGCTTTCTCCATTTGCGGAAGTATCAAACGGGAAAAATTCGACACTAAATGTGAAATATCTTTCGCACCAGTCCATTTTCTTTCCTTTTTCTAGCGTGTATTTTACAGCTGAGGCTGATGATCGTATGTTTTCAGTTAAATGTATGAGGCCAAGCACGAGTGCAAAACTTTCGGAAAGATAAACGCAGTTGGTGTATGCAAAGTAACAAGGAACAGAAAAATTGAAGACAGCACAAGCGCAGTGCTGTCTTCTTGTGTTCAATACAGGCACAATAAAGTATTTCTAAAATGTTCCCCTCACGTTAGCTTGTGCTCCTAGGTTACACGGACACTGAAGGGAATTTGTGAAGCTTTTGATTTTCCTTGCATTGAGTGCAGCGATGGTTCAAATAAACTCACTTTTCCTCTTTTATCCGGTCGATAAGGTGAAATTTATTTTATCAAGCCTGAAATATCAAAAAATGCCATACGCGGTGTAAGGTTCGAGCGCGGAGGTCATCGTGCCGCAGCGCTAACCCGTTTCCCCGGCGCACATCGGGCGACGGCCCGCCGCCAATTAAGCCACGTGTATGCAAGGTGCACGCGGGAACAAGCAGAGCGGCCCACGCACTAATCCCTTTGGGGTGGACGGCGTGGGGCCGAGCGCAGGCGTCTCCGCACTGCCTGCCTACTGCCACAACCCTGCCCCCGTGACACCGATTGGGGAAATCGTTATCCTCCAAGTGGGACTGCTGGGAATATGGCTGCCGGATGCGTGGGGCCGCGTTAGCACCCTAGACAACGCCCGGACGGGGACAAAAGGATGCGAAGTGCTTTCAAAACCAAGGGTGGCATACTCCCCTTGTGTATGCGTCCGTAGCCTAGCGCGCCATGCATTCCATGATGCTTCTTGTTTTCTTTGGCGTTTCCGCTTCCCTCACCGAAAGCATTTATGTCAAGCCCGGGGAGAGGAAGGAGATCACTTTTGAATTTCCTGCCAATCGTGGGTAGATTATGGCCTGCGCCGGCACGACCTCGGCAGTCTTGTATGCCCCACTTCGGGCTACGTTTTTCTCCTTTGTAATCGTCCTGTAAATATTCGTGTGCATGAACTACACAGTTTGAATATCACATACTGCCGCGTCGCTTATGGCGACAAAAGTCGCTGCGGGGCATTCCTGGATATGGGGAAGTTTTGAAAATTTCTCGCGGAATGCGGCAGCCGCACCAACTAAATCAGTTGCGTCCGTACGGGGTGCTACTCTTATTGAACGATTTCCAAGATTAGAATTAAACCAGTCTCGGTTTCAGTTCTGTGAAACAATATGCTTGGAATCCGACGTTATCGTTGACTCCGTAATCACGTACCCAGCTTGTGAAGTGTTGTCCGCGGTCAAATGCGTCCGCTAAGCTTGCTGGCACGGCTTGGAATCGTAGCGATCAGTAGCCGAGGCGTACAAGCTGGACTAACGCCCTCCGCGTCACCGGAGACATTGAAATGCGATGCGCTTTTCCCCCATCTTGGAGCGTGCCTTGCTCGTCATGGTATCGTAAGCGGCGTGTTCTCACAAGAATAACGGTCGGTTATTCGGGATAGTGGTGGGAAGCTGTCGGGGCTTAAGGCAATGCCACGCCAACGAGCACTTGCCAGTCCGTCAAGGTCACTTTGCGCGCTTTAAGCAAATTCGTTCGTAGAGCAATGAACGTTACAGCGGAAAAATGCTGTCTTCGGTATAGAAAACAGTGCCAAAAAAAAAAAGAAATCGACCTCAAAACAAGTAATAAACATGCGCTGTCGGCCATAAGAACTAGGGAATTGCAAAACAATTGAGGTAACACTCCAATCCACTCGGCCACAAGCTAGCGCTACAACGAATGAAAACATAAATTATATTTTGTGTATCGCGTGTACATTTTTATTTAATTTTGCCATTATAAGCAGTTTACACGGTTAATTCTTGAATAATGCTCCTAGAGTAAGCGGCCCCCAAATTGCCACAAATATCTTATCTCTACCGACCGCATCCATTAGGCTTTTATAAAATCGGTCACAAATATGTGGTCATGCTGCTTGCAGCTGTGCTAGTTCACCCAGCGATTAAAAGTGCTTCAGCACCTTCGTTTTACTCTGTAAATAAAACTTCCAGGTTTATTTTATTTATCTAGTACCTACCAGGTTTATTTTATTTATCTAGTACCTATATTAACTTCGCTGACTCTTCTCCTGCCTTTAATTGACCTTTTAGATGCGACGCTCAGAGCATCTCTTGTCGGCGGCCCTGTCCTTCCTGCGTGCATCCGTTGATGATGATGATTTCTATTGGTTTCCCCTTTGTATCGTTGTCCGCAGCCACTCTCCCTCTCTCCTCCCGCGAGGGGAATTGGATTGGATTGGATTGAATTGGATTGAATTGGATTAGATTGGCTTGGCTTCGCTTCGCTTGGCTTGGCTTCGAATGGATTGGATTGGATTTGGATTGGATTGGATTAAAGTGAATTGTGTTGGATTGTGTTGCGTCATAGCCGCGGCAGACGCACTGGCGCCGGCGCGTGCCTAGGTGAGAGTGTGTGCGGCCCAGCGCGCCCTCACTACGCCGGTGGGCGGCGCTGCGCGCGGTGCTGCGCATGTGCAGTACTCTCTCTCTCTCTCCGCGGTCTCTTGTCCTTCGGGCGCCTGCGCATATAACCGGTGGTCCGCTCCCCCGTGGCCTTTCGGTCGACGGTTGCTGTCCGCTTGCGCTTGAACCCCCCTCAGCGTCGCATCACACCAGGGTTCCCGCGAGGGGAGGTGGGCTTAATTTTTTTCCTACAGGCTTACCATTCAGCGAGGCATTGCATGTGCCCTTGTGTGACGCCACTAGGACTAAAGTTTTACAGAGTCTATAAACTAACAAACTAAATGCACATTCTTCCAGCGTGAATGTGTTGTGTCTTAGTTTGAACTGAGCAAATGTATCGCGAAGACCCGCAGGTGGCTGGCCGTCTAGACTTTGGGCCAGCTGGTTTTGTCGGAGGGTCGGCGAGCCATGCAGTAGCGCAGTCAAGCCAAGCCACCTCGTATGAGTGTCATACGACATTTCCTACGAAATCGGCAAGGAGGATGGAGAGAGGAGGACCGCATTTTCGAATTGATTTTTATAGTGCGTAAATGCGCGTAATGGCACCGAGAGTGGTTGAAACATGGGCTAGAGACTCCAGAACACTGTTTGTGTTAGAAATCTCCCTATGTGTGCAAGTTACGTCAGTGTACATTGAAATAGGCTTGATCGGGACACAACAAAATATAGGCATTTTGTCGAAGGTTACGCTCTCATGTCATCCTATCGCTCAGCCTCGTCCGGCTAGTTTGTCTGTTATAGAGTCGACCATGAGGCTGTCAATGAGGGAGCTGGTTCTCGATCAGAAAAAGAACAGCCAGCAGTCGTGTTGAACCAAGCTCATCTACCACAGTCTTCGAAGCGGATTGGGCAGCATGGATAGCGGGCGAGAGCTCTGATGGATGTTTGTAAATATGTCAATTGCCGACATCCTGTAACTACAATACTCACCATCAACGATAGTTCGCCTCATGCGTTCTGCCGCCACGTAAAAACATAAGCACTTCGAAAGGATTACGACGAGATATACATTTTCTCTGAACAACCCGGCATCCAATTGTACGGCAATCGACCATTCTCGCACGCACGCACGCACACACGCACACACACACACACACACACACACACACACACACACACACACACACACACACACACACACACACACACACACACACACACACACACACACACACACACACACACACACACACACACACACACACACACACCCAGAGAGAGAGACAGACAGATAGACAGACTCCCCAGGGCATCTGCAAAAAACGTCTCTTTTGTGCAGTCTGCATTTCAAACTGGAGTGCCAGCCTATTTCTCCGGACCAAGCTTGTTTTATCCCCATGAAAATTTCTTTCGTGAACAGCGTTGCAGGCAGTCTCAGCTTTTACGACGGAAGTCAGAAGTGGCAGAGGTATATTTCTCTTCAAAGCATCGAGCAAAATTTAACCGCTGAAAATGCAGACGTTCTCACAATTATACAGCAGTTGAGGGCATTCAAGGTACTTTTAGAGTGCTCAGGACAATATTTAAATTGGTAGAGCCGACATGACCCACGAAACGGAAGATCCACCATGACAGAAGGTCCAATTGAGCTTGAATGTCCAACGAGACGAATGATCCACGGAGTCGTAAGGTCCAATCGGGCCTAAATGTCCAACGAGATGAAAGGTCCACCAAGAGGTAACATCCACTTCTGGACTTTTCATCTATTTGGGATTTCTTCTCATTGGACCTTTAAACGCTCAATTGATTCTGACGACGGGCATGCTGGGAACGGCAAAATACAGCTCGGCGGACCCATGTTGCCGGCCCGTGCATTAGAACATATGAAACACAGTGAGGGGCGATTATACATCATTATTTTGGCCTCGCACCGTGTATGCGGCTGTTTTATATAATGCAAGTATAGAAGTACGCTTGTAAGATGGCAGCGCCCGTAGGATTGGGTGCTTGCTTTGCGCTATTTTTGGTGGGGTAATTTATTCATTGGATGATCTTTTCTAACCTTCTACCCGGTTGTATACATGAACCCTGTCGTTCGTAAGTCCCGTGGCGTGAAATGGTGCGGGAAAAATGTTTAATTTGCGAAAATATAAACCAAACTTTGATTCATTTTCTTGCGGTGTCGTGCGGGCGGTGTCAGCTGAGCCGGCTGCGCTGCTAGCGTTCACTTGCGTGCTCACATTGAAGTAACCTTTTGCAGGTGCCTCAGGCTGTAGTAGAGCAACGTTCTGTATTCTGTAATGTTTGCGAACGGTTCCTTTGTACACCATTCGCAAGAAGAACGATAATTATCCCCAGAAAGTTAAACCACCAGACTTCGAGGTACAAACGCACACGGGGAAAATCACGGAAGCTTGCTCAAAAGAAAGGTGGTAAATCGGCTTGTTTTAGCGGACGTTATTTTGTTTAGCTTCTGCAGGGGCAATTTTGTTCTTTATGGTATAATTTAAACGCGCCAAAACGGGATTAATCTAGATACAACCACGTTTTGCTCTGGCTCGTACATAAAAGCACATAGGGGGTGGTGCTGGTCGTTTCCTCTTGCACTACCCAGACCCGTCGGGAACGAGTGGTCCCGGCATGTCACCAAATCTCCAGCACAGCAGGCCAAGTACTATCACATTCTTAAACGAGTTGCTATCTCCCAGCTAGAGTGCCCGTTCTAACGCTTGAAATTTTCCCAGTACAGACGAACAGTCTCATAGCGGCCTGATTTTGATGTTTTTTAGAATTTTCTATTTGCCAATCTACTGTGAGTTACGCTTTTATGGCAAGTGGACGAATGTCTGAGCGGGGTATTGATATATAATGTTTAGGAAACTTTTAAACATGAGTAACCGCTTTTTTCTCGTACCAAACTCCCTCCGTACTTGGCCAAGTATTGTATCACGCCGAATGTGCGTTAACATCTACAACTTCGCTTTGCCACGACTCATATTACTACCATGGTTACAGAGCTGATACCGCGAGATACGTCTAGAATAATTTCAAGGCCAATTACTCGACGGAGGTAGAAATACGGAATTGCGGAGGCGAAGATTCGCCTCGTGCGGCGCGGAATAGGAGCGGTTGGAATTCAATGGGAGAGGCCTTCGTCCTGCAGAACACGTAGTCGGTGGTTGATGATGAAGTAAATCAGCCTCCACATACCGTATTTACTGGCATAATGATCGCACTCGCGTAATGATCGAACCCCTTAGGTAAAGACAAAGACTCGCTCAGGATGCTGAATCGGCTGCCATGTCTGTGTTGATGTCCCACACTGTAAGAGTGGCAGCCACTTATTGGTTGAACTAGTGGCCTAGAATATCCAGTATATTAGAGGCACTATAGTTGAACTGTTTTCACCTCGCAGCAAACTCGTACCGGCGCGTTTGGTAAATCATGAAAACAAGGCATTTTGCGTCACTTTCCAGAGCGGCTGGAGGCGGTGTGCGGAGCTTTTATTATGTTTTTATTTATTACTTTCATTATGCGCGTGAGAACAACCCTAAAATTTTTACCCACAATTTGCTGGTGTTTTCTGTGCTCAAAATGTTTTGCAAAAGAATTACCCTGCGTAATGAACGCACCCCTGAATTTATATTATATTTATTGAAAAAAAAAGCGCGAAAAAAAGCACGGCGAGTAAATACGGTTATATTATAGTATTCATAACATCAATTTTTAGCATAATTTTTTCAAGATAATTAGAGAAGAATAGCAGCGACTAACTTTAGCGGGAAACTGGAAACAAACATTTTTTTTTCGTAGAGACGCGGTGCGTAGACGCACGCCAGTCGGTTGTCAGCGCGGGGCAGCTACATAAAGATTCCTCTTAAACGCAAAGTGCTTAAGTTTAATTGTTGCTGGATAACCTGGATGTCCGCCTAACGGTGAAATTGTAATTATGATGGAATTATTACGCATCAGCAAACTAATAGATTTGCTTTAAAGCTTAAAATCATCGTTTATGGGGACAGCGACTGAGAATAAACACACACCCGCCGCTACAGCTCAGTTGCTAAGGGGTGGTGCTGCTGATGACTAAGTTGCTGGTTAAATTCCCAGCCTCGGCGACAGCTTTTCTGATGGAGGCGAAATGCAGAAACGCCCGTGTGTACGAGATTTTGACGCACGTTAAAGATTCCGGGGCGGTCAAAATTATTTCCACTAGAGCGCACCTCATCGCCTGCGTTGCGTCGGCGCGTTCAACACTACAATCAATCGAGAATGAGCATACACACTTATATTTTTGTTTTAGAAGTCCGATATCATAGCAAAGGTTTGTTCTTGTCCCCATACAATATTATATACAGCTTTGGTCTCTATACTTATATTTTACGTAGAATGATGTGTATTCACTTGCGAACTTTATTGCTTTTATTTCCACGACTAAAGAAAGTGGGAGTCAATAAACATCAGCGCAATACTGCGGTATTCTTAAGGTCAAATGTAGTTTTGTACGTTATATTGAAAGATACCAGTGCATTTACCGAAAACCTTCTTCGGCTCTACGCGTACTCATGCTATTGTCGAGAGCCGTCGCACTGTCGCTTATGGCTTAAGAAGGTGTACAAATTTTGTTACAAAGCACAGGGTAATTGGGAAGCCACAATAAGGAAGTAACAATATTTGCGGCAGCTTTGAAAGCAACCAAGCACAATGTGATTTCCGTCGCAGAGTCCTGCACCGCCGTGTGTAGTCTCTTTTCGGCCGGTAAAGTGGACAGGGAGAAAATTTCGGAAGTCTTCATAGTGTAAACAATATACAGCCATGGGACTTACAACAGGAATTCAATGCCATTGTGAAGCGGGTTGTTGTGCGGATGAGGAAGTCAAGTTTAACTGACGGAGAAGAAGCGAGGCACGTGATTTCAGACCAGGACAAACTCTATTCACGGGACAGAATTAGAAAAATACGCAAATTAAATAGGCGCTAATCTAATCAAATGACTAGATGTCCGACAAGACAATGTTCTTAACTCAAAAGTGTTCCCGCTCACGTCTGACAATACTTGGGGGCAAGGAGCTGTGGCGGTACACTTGATCGGTGTGATGGCTGCAGGCGCTGCCTCCTTGACGCTGGCGCTGGCCGCCGCAAATTCGCGTACCGTGGGCTAGGCTCGGGGCGCTGCCGCGGTGCCCTTGTAGATGCCGGTGCTGCAACGGATGACGAATTCGGCCCGGGTGCTCCGTGGCCAGTCTCGGCTGAGCTGCCTCGATGTCCGCGGGGAAGATGCGGCTCGCAACCTGGGTACCCCGAACGTTCTCGTTCGGCAGGTCGCTCCTCGAACCTCGTTACTCCTGCCCTCGTGCCACGATCATCCGGCTTCCTCTTCCTCTTTCTCTCGCGCGCCCTTCTTCGGCCTCCGCACACACCTCGTCTTCTTCACTTCAACTTGCCGACCCCTGTCCGGTGAGCAGCGCCTCCTCAAAACCATGTTTATTCGTATACGTACACGTGAGCCAGTTCGTGTGTAACCGTATGCATTCTACTATAGGAACCTGGCTTATTTTCACTTAATCCGACGTAGAACTCCGTTCGGAGCGCACCAATGTATGAAATTCCGGCGAGTAGAACAATGCAGGAAATTTACAGCGCTGTTGAATTGAATTACGTGAATACTCGCTCTACTGGCGTTGTTCACAATGCATATCATGGTTTTACCATGTTGTTTATTATAACAAAAAAAATTACTTTATTTCTTGCCTACATACAGAGAACCTGAAACAGGGTTGTTTTATACAAAACCAAATTACCATTCTATTCCAGAATTCACGACTAAATAATATTTGGCCTGACCAATGAGAAATCAAATGAAATAACGCCTTGCGGATAAAAACAGAAGTTAATTTTGTCACACAGGTGCAAAACAAATTATGAAATTATTTGTCTTTAAAATTGTGTTATATTTAGTGTTTGGTAATATTTACCGGGGCTTCCGTTGAGTTATATCTATGGAACCATCGCCTCTCTGCTATAACTTTCCTTGCACCATGTTCAATCCTAAACAAACTGAGCCGTTTCGAAAAGAGATCTAATATTTTCCGCACATTAGAAATCGTAATTGCGTAACTGCAAAATTCTTCATGACTGTTATAGGGTAGAAGTTCTGGTTAACAAGTAACGTGCTATTAACCAGCAGAGCACTAGTAAGGTTGCAGTACCACGCTTTCTGCTCTCTCAGGGCTGCGACAGCATACGAAGCGTGTGCCACATAGATGGATGTGGTCTGACGTGTTCGTTCACTACAGCACTAATACCAATCCCATCCAGCCGTCGTGCCACACCGGGCGTAAAAGCTTCTAATGAAGGCATTGCATTCCACAGCACATATGGCAAATATTGATTGTTTTCGGAGAGCAGTTTTATTGTTTGTGGAAGGCCAGAACGCCCTGGCATTATACAGACACATGCTGTCGAGCGTGGTAACATAAGCGCCTTCAACTACATTCCTCATATATGTTCTATTGGGGAAAGGAAGGGGGTGTACTTGAAACAAACTGCTATGCGCAGAATAAAACTCGCTCCTTCCCATGTTGTCAATGAGATCTACCCGCGGAGCAACAAGAACCTCCGTTTATAAACTCTCTGATGCACACAAAGGACAAGCTTCTATGATGAAATAGGCTACACCTAATGATCTACCACCGTGAGTAAAAGGCCTAGAAGCCGTTTATGATGGTAGTATCAAGATTGGACGTGTTTTTATGAGCCTATGCTTTTTACCCTGTTTAGTTGAAGATTAACTGTGTCCAACAGCTCCGGAGTGTACGTAGTTTTTGTGTTGGTTAAGATGATTCTTCAGCCTCCTACATTTCCGCTCCTCGTGCAATGAATGTTTAAGTATTTCTGCAATGTTTAATGTAGTTGCACACGGATTAGTTGGCCAACTGTTTCATTGACACTGGATTGTTTCACGTGGATTTTGGGAGATGGCGGTCTTGAATTATTCAATTGTGTTCTTCTCGCCCTGGTTCTGGCATGTGTACACTGAACCACGTGACAACTTTAACGCATTAGAGCGGCTACACGCGAAGTCCTCGGGAGGTGGTTAACTCTGTGGTTTGTGTTGTTTGCTAGTCTTCAATGTTGACAGGTGCTGACAAAAGGTTTGGGGTCTGCTATTTGTATAGTCTACTAAGCCTTTACGAAAAATTGCGTCAGTAAGTGGTCTTATGATTGAACGTGCTGACGTAGAACCTGCGTGATTTGGATTTCTATTTTCTGGTAGCTCCCTATGAGAACTCATTACTACTGAATAATAAATTGTGTTAAGCAGTACAGTAGTAGTACAGCAAGATTCTCCTTAACGTGTGTGCAAATTTGTATTTGGAACCGGTGCTCTTTATAACCTTGTCCATGCAAACCTCTGAGCAATATTGTTTAACGAGACAGTCGGTGGCCTGGTACGCATAAAGGTCTTCGTATACCCTTTTCATCCTTGCGTCATATTTTTAGTGTCGAACCGATTGCTTCAAACGACAATATAATTATTGCTCTGGAAACTTTGCGGCAGTGATGACTTGCCTCAACTCTTCTGTGTGATAGCAAAGATGCCAATTATTGTATATAGAAGAATTCATTAGCAGGTGTTTGTAATTAGCACTTCGCTACTTCTGCGTCAGCCATTAAATTTTTCAGAGTTGGCGGTGGAACACTTGACTAACCATGAGAGGGTCCGCCGCATGATGAGTATCCCACTTGTCTAGCATTTCTCTCGATAGTATAATTGGCAATATAACGCACACTTGTAGAAAGGTACAGCATGTCCAAGACGGATTCATTCCAGATGGCGGACGCTTTTCTTTGATTTATCGACTTCAGAAGTGGACCAACCTAACGGATTCATTATGAAGAGCGCTGCCCGCCGGAGACTAAGGTCAAACGCAATCTTGATTTTTCTCGGTTTATTGCCCTTTAGGAATATTACATTTAGCTTGCTTTCCAAAAATCCGTTCCTGATTATTATTTTTTGAGTTGGTGCAAACTTGCCAGACTCTGAGTTTGATAGTGCAAATCATGGAAATAACTTCGTACTTTGTTTGCACGTTTCATAAACACAAAGGTACATTGGGGTAGGATTTTAAACCCAATTTTAACTATTTATTGTGCCTTCTCTCCCTCTTGGACAACGTGTTTTTTAGGCTTGATGCTATGTGAACCTTCACAACCCAGCCGTAAAATGATAGCTAACATGGGGACCGTCGCTTTCACAATGACCATTTCGCTGGTAACAGTTCTCCATCACTGGCACAAAAATTTTCATCATTCCGCATGTTACTGCATGAACTGCATGGAGTGTTTCCTGCACGCCAAAAAACTGCGCATGTTCCACAGGCACGCTGACGGAGCCGCAGCCGCAGAGACCACACTTTTGTGAGGCGCGGCTGGCTGCTCAACATGGCGTGTGCTACAGGTGGTCAAATGGTGCAGGTAGCTCCAGCGACGTCTTATAACCACTCCACAAATTACAAGTCAAGGTTCAAACGAAGTTGCAAATGTGGGAAGCAAGCTGATAATATGGAGAAAAAAAATGCTGTATAAAATGTCACCCGTTTCGCTTTAGAGAGCTGCCATAAGTTATTCGGGGCACCCTGGCCATCCTAAGGAATGCTGTAGTTATCCGTTTCAGCGGCGCTTTCAAAATGGCACAGTCAGTGAACAAAATCTCGCGCGACAAAGGCAATCACAAGTTAAAAATAGGTTTTGCCCATTGGCATAAAAGAGTAAACAGGTCTTCTCAAACGAGATAAAGAGTGTTAGATTTCGAAGAATCACAAGTTTTTCTTAACTTCCAGGTTCGAAAAAACGGCGCCGTGACTAATGCTGTATGCATCGCACCTTCAGAAAATGCAGCAATGTTTTTCAGTCCTCAAATAATACATTTTTGTTCAAGAATAGTGTTGGGATACATACCACGTTAATAAAAATGCAATGTCCGTATTACCGTAAGTTTGTTTGTTTGCGACGGCGTAGTTTTTAAAAACCGCGAGGGTGTTATCTCCGTTTTTATATTTTGTTTTCGTACTGAAAAATGACTCTTGCTGCCAAATGAATACGAAACGTATGTCAGATATTATGCTGAAAAAAATATATATATCTATATGTCTTAAAAAAGCAGGAACCTCATTCATTTCGATTTCGGGGAGAATCTACTGTATTACAGATTCTCTGTTTTCATCAAACCGAACATTTGCCTGCAAATGTTAGCACGGTAAATTTTAGAAAAAACAAATGCGTCATAGTTGGTTCTCAATTTTTTCGGAGTCTATTATACACTGGCATATTACCGGTACTCACCTACGGGGCAGAAACTTGGAGGCTGACTAAGAGGGTTCAACTTAAATTGAGAACGACTCAGCGGGCAATGGAGCGGAAAATGCTAGGTGTAACATTAAGGGACAAGAAGAGAGCGGAGTGGGTCAGGGAGCAAACTGATGTTAAAGACATATTGGTAGTAATTAAGAAGAAGAAATGGACGTGGGCAGGGCATGTAATGCGAGGGCAAGATAACCGCTGGTCGTTAAGGGTAACAGAGTGGATCCCTAGAGAAGGCAAGCGCTGCAGGGGGCGGCAGAAAATTAGATGGGCAGATGAGTTGGTCACGGTTGGCACAGGACCGAGGTAATTGGAGAAGACTGGGAGAGGCCTTTGCCCTGCAGTGGGCGTAGATAGGCTGGTGATGATGATGATGATGATGATGATTATACACTGGCACTAGAAAAAATTGCAGTCACGCAGTTTCCTAAAAGGTTTTAGGCTGTCTGCTTTGTATTATGGCAGGTACTCGTAATTAGTCTTTTTACCCATGCTTTTTACTATTTACCAAGCACAATGCACTTAATTAGTATTTTTCGTGATAATAGGGTACCTAAACAAGACTACAACCCCTTCACCTAAAAGAGCACAATCGTCACTGTGAACGACCTCTTTTAATGCAACAATGCCGGTACACTTAACACGCCTGGTCTGGGCCCACCTTGATGACATTAGTGTATCAGTAATTGCTCGTTAAATTGAACTCAGATATCTCCAAATATCGGTTCAGTCGAAACATTTTCCCGCCGTGCGTTTGCCTCCCATAGCTACTATGTGCTTCCCCCCTTTATCTCAAAACGTTTTTTCGAAGGTCCACGGATTTCTCGAAATGTTAACACAGTGGACACAAGAAAAGTCCGCTAGAGGCCGCTAACAAGGTCTCTGTCCGAACGTTTAGCTCATACAACGCGCGAGACGCAGTCGTGAACGGCAAATTTGCATGCAAAACGCACGGTTACCCCGTTACCGGAATGCTGTCCGACTCCTACATCGTTGACAGAGCTGTGGATGACACAGCTAATCATGTGGATTACGAACAGCGTGAGGAAGGGCCTGCAACGACGCAAATAAAAAACTTGCTGCACCTGCTTCGTAACAAGGTGCAATCGAGCGGTGGCGATCCACAATTAAAACGCAATACTCTAAATCACTTCACTGGACCCACATGCAAACGTAAAACAGGTAAACATCGCGCAGTTCACTTGTGCTATTCGTGTTTTCTGCGCACTATTTTGCCTTTATCAAAAAAGTTCCTGTGTTCAATGGAGGTTTTGTTACCAGCACTAGCCCTTACTTGAGTGACCTGGCCAGAAATTTTCGCCTCTTTGCTTTACTGGAAACCCCGCTTATCGAGAAAGTTTCAGCGAATTTTATGAGTTCGAGTCAATGAGCGATGACTGTATTGGTCTGAAAGTTTTAAAGAAAATCCTTACATCTTAGTTTAAACAATGTGTGAAGGAGAAATAAATTGTTGTCAGTTGCACATAATCGTGGAAGCCGAGTTGAAGTCGCACCTTCAAAGAATCGCACGCAGCGAAGGCGGCGTGGTTGGAATTGTATGGCGGGTATCGCGCAGAAGTAAAGGCACAATGTAGTTCGAGAGGATGTACAAAAGTGTTGCTGGAAAAGGCGACGAAGCATACTCCAAACAATAAACAGCTGTACCACAGGATGAACTTCTTTTATAATTGAAAAAGAAAGCATTGGTGTTTTTGAGGTGGAGTCCTAACAGAAGGTAGAGCACCACTACACGTGAATAATAACAGCATCAACAGGTGAATATACTGACGGGACAAAGCGGATGGCCATGAAGATGAGCAGTTTGAGAACCCGCTATTCTGGGGTTTATGAACTGAAAACTGGCACGACAGGGAAATTGCAGAATATTGTAAGAGGGGGTAAAAAGAACGCTGAACTTCGCTTTAACTTTATTGTTTTGAGAAATCTCTAAGTATCAACCGTAAGTTCTTGTTTTATACTAATATATGTGTACTTTTACTTCTCTACAAAATATTAGCACCAGAAAAAACTAAAGTCTGTTGCTTTGTCGTCTTGAAACCGCGAAACTTTATTAGAACCAACAGGTCTCCTCCGTAACTCCATGACGCCATCTCGAGTGACTCACATATAGGTTCATATTGCATTTCTTCTCAAATTATTCAAATACAAACTGCTCTCCTAACGAAGAATTTCTTTTTTCGATAAAAGTACATCTTCAATAAATTTTCTATAAAAAGTTTGGCTGTACGTGTTTTTTATTTATAAATTACTTCACAAAACAAAGCGAGCGGTCGCAAATCATGTGAAAACACATTACCAAGGTAACCTCTGCCTTGGCTTCCATGAATATATAAAGCAGAATACCAGAATCGTGTTAATGACAAGAAAGAAAATAGCATTAATAGGGCAGGTAACATTAGTGCTCAGAACGCAAGGAATGTATAAACTAACGTCTTATCTATTCATAAGAACTCGACGAGGAATAACAATGCGGATTTCGTCGAGAGCAACATTGATGAAAAGCGAAGAAAACCTTAATAGTTGACCATAAATAAACCAAGATACAGAAATGAGTACAATAGGGGTTAAAATAAGTGGGAGCTCGTTCTTTATAGGACAAAGCAAAGGACTGAGAACATCAGGAGTAATTGCAGATAAAGAGCAAATGTGGTCGTTGGCGCATGTTTAACATTTAAGGATGAGGGAGCCATGCAAAAACATTGGCATATACCTTGGAGCCATAAACAGCGCGCCGACGTCCAGTTAAATTTAATTGCTGGAACGTACCTGGTTTTGTTACAAGTTAATGACCCGGTTTTTCGCTCCTTTTCCAGACTTGGACAACGTCCGTTCAATCCGGGACGTCGAGCCAGTGAGGCGCTGCGAAAGGTGTGGAGGGTGCACAAGATCCAGAGTTACGACCTCGGCTACATTTTACATACAATAATGACCGTGTGTTCGTTGCTGTTCATGGGTCTAATGACGAAACTAAGCAAAAAATACTCGAGTATTCTAGCTTAAGCAAGCATGAAATCAGCTGAAACACGAACGACCTTAGTGGGGCCGCGAGTCTTGCAGTTTGCCCAGTCTTCGCGACACTATTGCAGGCTGTACTAATTTTTTTTGTTGCGTTAATAGCTGTCTTTTGCAGTATGAGCAAGTTTGTTCTTGTAGTAGACCTTCGCTATGTAATATTGCACGTTGAAGAGCAGGTAGGTATGTCAATTGAGAAGCTCTAGTTACAAATTACATATATAGACGATTTTTAATTCATATTATATTGACGTGCCGGCTCGTGCATCTTGATAACAGTGCTTCCAAACGTTACGCTCAAGAACTACCATAGGCAAGCTTCCGCTTAAAATGCTACAGGGCAGCAACGTAGGCGTTGGCTGTGCCATTTGCGCCAACGATGTGGTAATCTGGTGACAGATCGCCCATAGCGATAAGCAGACGCAGCGGTTATCGCTTGTTCTGCCAGAATCAACAGTCTCGTCATCTGCTCTGTCACTTTTTAAACGGCGGAGCGACGAGGGTAGTTTGTGCGCGCAACATTTGGAAGAGCTGTTATCAAGACGCGCGCGCCTGCACGTCACGTCGTATTTTTTTTTTGTATTTTGCGGGCATCTTCAATACGCTGAAAAACACTAACGCCTGCTGGATGTAATGACAGTAAGTGTTTATTCTGAGGTTTTGAATACCGCTCTGCAAATTCCTAATTGGGATTTTTTGCCTAGCTTCGTCGGTTGGAAAGTTGGCGAATTAAATTTAACTAATTACCTAATTAAGCAACATACAAAAATAGCGTGAAAAACTGCATAGAAAAGCTAGCAACATGCATTTCGGTGCATCATCTTAGTGTGCATGAAAATATTTTTAAACTCTGGCTAAAGCTTGGTTATACACCCTATATATATATATATATATATATATATATATATATATATATATATATATATATATATATATATATATATATATATATAAATATATATATATATACAGACAGAAATAAGGGGTGGCAGTCAAGTAAACGTCAGAAAGCAAAGGGGGGGATGGGGTAGGTCATTGAGACAGATAAAGAATTTGGAAAGAAAGAAAGTGGAGAAGAAATGCTCGCCAGATGAGATCCGAACCCACGACCTCCAGAATACCGATCTGGTGCGATAACCACTTAGCTACCGGCGGGGCAATTTTCCCCTCCACTTTCTGGGTATTTATGTCATTTTAATTTTCTTTCCTGTGCTTGGGGTTGTAGCCAGTGCCACTCCGACTTCTCGGGGTGAAGGGGACCTTCTTTTTTAACCCCGGGCCGTGACTCGAGTGTCTACGACATGTCGAGAGTGGTCGACCAGCGTTGAACACTCTTAAGCTCCCTATGGTACCAAGACTGCCAGAACAGAGGCCCTCGCTATGCATGTAGCGAATCAGAATAGGAAATGAGGGGATCGTTGTAATGAGACAGAAATAAGGGGTGACAGTCAAGTAAACCTGGGAAAGCAAAGGGGCGGATGTGGTAGGTCATTGAAACAGATAAAGAATTCGGAAAGAAAGAAAGTAAAGAGAAAATGCCCACCTGGTGGGATCCCACCTGGCGGGCATTGTGTAAACGACTAGCTAAACGTGTTGCCTTAGTGAGTCATATATTAAACGGGAGTAAAATGGTTTTCTGGCATTTTAGATAAGAAGAACTGTTTTGTACTTTTAAAATATTTTATCTGAATAAAACCTTTGAAAACATACTATAAGGCAGTGAGACTGCAATTTACGCTGGAGATATTAAGCATTCAGATCAGATATATGAATGTTGTGACCTCTACGTAAAACGTCAAACTGGCCAAAAACAATGAGAAAGTCAGCCATGCGCAAAGTTATCCAAATGTCTCCACCTTCTATTGTTGCTTCTACTGGTTCTTCGGTGTTGATATCACATCAACGTAAAATATAACCAATCGGGAAGCAATAAAGACCCGAACTTTGACTGGAACAACTGCCACAAAAGCTCTAGGGCAGAATTGATAATATCAGTTCTTTGCATTTTTAAGATAGAAATGCCACACTTGCAATCAAATTTTCATGCTTAAAAGTTGAATAATGTGCTACAAAAACTAACCGCCACGGTATAATCCTACTACCACGTTTGTTGCAGTAGTGCACTACAGCCGCCTTCCTTTGCAGCCGCCGTTTTTTGCTGGCAGAGCTGGCTTGGGGTAGGCCCTTTTTGCTAAAAAAATTCGGTCACAAATAAATAGGACTGAACATGTTCTCATATATATTAAGCCCCTTTTTGATGAAACACAAACCCGGTTACGTAAAGTCATGTGTGAAAATAAAAACACCGCAGTCAATTTTGTGTATTTCGTTTGCACACTGCCTAAATACGAAGGCACATATTAGGGTCAACATATTTTTTCTTGATTTTTATTTTATTTTATACAAAAGAGTGACCGTTTTACTAGCGGTGGTAGGTGCATGTGCATCGTGCAATTTCGTGAAACAAAAAGAGAATGCCGTAACTTTATTTCTGCTTCTAGAAACACCTACGCATTCTTGAATGCAGCAGTGCAGAAATCTGTGTAATCTAGAATACGAAACACAGGTGTCAGAAGTAGGTTTCAGATTCTTGATGGGGCAAACAGTTTATTGTCTTAATGAAATATTTGTTATCATGCGGCAACATATACTGGGCGGTATCTTCTTGCTACCCGTGCCGAAAAGCCAGCAAGCAGTATCTTATAATTGTATCGCTAATGTTGCTAGTTAACTGCTACATTCCAGGGTTACTGAAGCCTTGAGCTGTGTGGTTAGGTGCTTTCGGTAAAAATACAGATCCGTAGGTTATAAAAACCTTGAATGTTCGCTTCAGCTCATTGCTGTTATTGGCACTGGACCTTTAATAGTGGCGGCTGATAATATATAGCTGCGGTTTATTTCAGTCTCTGTTGTCAACCGTACACAAAAAAGCACTGCCGGAAAGCAAAGTTCACACAATGAGGGACCATATGATGAATACGAGTTTCCACAAAGGCACAGCAAGCCCATCAAAACCAAAGAACGTTTTCCGTAGTCGCAGTCAAACGTAAGTTCCCTTCGCGTTGATCCAACGTTTCTTCGATTGTGCCTGTTCGACACGGTGAAAACAGTCTGGAATTGGACTTTGTCTTTCGTTCAGGTTGAACGGGAGAAAGCTTGAGGTGTAAATGATCTTTGTCAGAACAATTGGGCTTTTATGTTTTGTTTTGCTATTGTAAAAAATCTGTTGTTTTTCAAACAAGCCGATTACAGGTGGCGGAAACCATATAGGTGGCAATAGTTTCGGATAAAATTTCTGTTTTGGAATATTAGCCACGCCAAGTGGAAGAATGTGCCACCTAATTACTAGGCGAAGACAGATACCGTACCGTAACGAAGATGTGTTATACTTACCTAACTGTAAAACATTCCGTAACGAAACTATTCTGTAGAGGGCCCTGGTACTATGGGTAACTGAGATGGAAATCGATTGCAAAATTGAGTTCTTTTGAAATAACATGGTGTATGTTTGTGATTACGTGATCATCTATTACCTCTCTCTATCAAAGTCAGGGCTCGACCCGGTATAAACACCGTGCTACTGCTTGAGAGCTCCACAAGAAGACGGTTCTTTAACGCGCTTCATGACAGGACCAGGCTATTTTGCCTTCAGCCCGTTCTACATGGTGCGATTGTCCCTGAGAATTCCCACATGCGGCACCACTCGTGCGGCAAAAGAAGCTTTTTTCTTTGCTGCCGCAAAGTGCCAAATGTTCAGAACGGTCGACCACACCCCGCGAACGCCGCTCCTGTGGCTCGTGCGGAATAGAGGTGCCGGACCTGCGGCCAATAAGAACAAAGCTAGGTGAACGTAACGGAACTCTGGTTGCATGCTTAGCAACCAGATGGCATTGCTTGTCTAAGCGCGGCGTAAGCGCGGGCGCACGAAGACACCAAAACAAACGCACGTGCGTTCACAACACGGTGCAGCGCGCTGTTTTTAATGCATGCTTAATCGCTGTCCACGCAAGTGGCGGACATTACAGCAGGAATGAAGTACAAAAGAACCCAAGAAGAACTGTCCGAGGTAAACCGAGGTGTGCTAGGTACCCACAAACAGCGAACCCAGGTTGGCTTGCTGGGTTTGTCTTCTCTAATATGTGCATATATTGTAAATATTTGTCGATTGTTGTACAAAACGGCACATCAACTCACACTATATACTGCAATGCAGTCTAAAGAAACTTGCCAAGGAAGTAAAATAAAAACGTTTTTTGACAACAAGATTTGCCTATGGCCGGTCTGAAACAACGTGCCTCTGAAATGCAAAAAATTGCGACGTTCGCAGGTCATGAACGACATTTCCAGGCATTGCGAACTTCGCAAGTGCGTATGTTCGTTCCTCCGAATTTGCAGACGAAAGACGCACCATGTAGAACGGGCTTTAGTGGCCCCGTTTTGTCGCATCAGAAGAGGCAGCGGCCTCATTCTTGTAAGCCTTATTCGTGCTTATTAGTTTTTTTAACGTATAAGCATTCTCAGCGACTTCCACCTGAAATAATTTTTTCTTTAAGTCTGCAAAGAATAAATATATGAAACCGAAAAAAATTCAATCATACGCCACACTTGCAAAATTCAGTAAACGTGGTATGCAAAACATAAAAATTGTGAAAATATTGCTTTCCGCGCCCTCTAAAAAGTGATCGAACGTGCGTGGAACATGTGCGCACCACCCGCGCAGACTCCTCCCTTCTAAAAACCGGTTGTGTGTGCAATATGCTTGCGGTCGTAATTAGTTACCGAACTGAAGAAACAAAAGGAGATAAAGAGACGCAATAACGGTATAGCAGAAAATGAGCCAGCTGAAAAAAATCACTCCGAAAGACCACACACACAAAAGCAATGAACTACAATAAGATACGACATAGCAGTAAAGGATTTTCTCTTCAAGGCACGTAAGAGAGATATTTTGGTAACTTCAGACCAGAAAACATTGACGACCTAGTAAACGTAAACTGTTTGAGCCATTGTTGTTTCTTGTGTTTTATCATCAATTTTAGATTAAAAATCAATTTTTAGATGCAGTAAGTAACACAAAACACCACGGGTACTAGTTCACTCGAATCAGGCAATTGATTGTACTCACCTTAGCACAGCCACAAAACTAACAAAGAGACGAAACAGGCACTAGAGTTAGTGCTGTGCTAATGTTCGCCTGTTAGTAACTTTGCTACTTAGCAAGCAACTCACCTATCTCTTTACTCGACTTAAATAAGCCGTTTTTGGGAAAGGTAGCACTCGGTCTAGAATACGGAAACCTTTGCTCATGGCTAAGAACACATACCTCTACATAAGGGCTTTAAATCTAGATTTTTGTATTTCCATAATAACCTTTTCAAAAACAAACGCTTGTGACGTCGCAGTGTTGTTAAACAACAAAGTAACCAATCCAGTGTAATGCTATTTGTTGGAACTTTCGAGGAAGACGAGAATGATGCTGCTACTTAGCTGAACAGATGGGCGCCCAGAGGAAAAAGAAGACGACCAGGCGAGGCGACGAGATGGCTGCTGAGCACCAGGTTCTCTGTACATTATGTAAATATATTGGCTTTTCATCGAAGGCGGCCTCCTCTTTTCCCTCCCTCGACGTTTTCCAGATGGTGCCGAAACCCGGGACGTCTAGCGACACGACAAAGTGAGCCATGGAGCGGAAATCTATTCTTTGACCGGATTGCTCACCCCGAAGCAGATTGCTCGGCTGCAGATTGCTCAGAGAAACCTTCTTGAGTTCAATCAGAAGCTTATCGGTGAATTGACGCCCACTCTTCAGGAAGCAACAAACGTCGAGGCCGCTGTTTCTATGGCAAGGCTTCAGGACAGTGCCGACCGACTTGCTGCTATCAGTGAGAAGCTGGATGCCTTTGCTTGCGGAACCGCAATTGACGGCCAACACAACGATGATGTAGAGTCCGTCAAAGAAGTGTACATAAAAATCCGCTGTTTGAACAAAGTCTTTACGTACGAAAAGCAAATGCCCCTCACGACCCACATATTAAGTGCGAATGCACTTCTTAAGCGAGCCTGAATCGTCCGCCGCAGACGTCCGCATAGCAACAGCTGCGGGTGCGCGCGCTCCTCGTCTTCCCTAGCAACGGGGGGAGATGGGCGCGCGCAACTCTCCTCCTCTCTCCGCTCAGTGGCTGCAGGTGTTGGGCGCCTCCTCTCCCCTTCGGCGCTCGTGTAGCCCTCGCCGTAACGGCGGGCGCTACTCTCCTCTTCCTCTCTCCGCTCAGTGACTGCGGGTGTTGGGCGCCTCCTCTCCACTTCGGGCGGGAGAGCTCTCGCTCGCGTAGCGGGCGCTCCGCATTCCGACGCGTGAGGGCGCTCGTGTAGCGGCCGCGTGGCGCGGGAGGGTATTAGTCGAGCGCGCGCCGTCGTCGAGAGCGGTCGCTGGTCCTGCATCTCGATAACGATGATGACGGACCGGGCAACGGTACCAGCAATAACGAGTGAAATATCTTTCTTTGTAGTTGTGTGCGTGTGTGTAATCTCTCGACTACTCATTAGGATCACGATATCCACCGTAATTGCGCAAGCAACAAACGTGCATTCGCACTTACACACTCTCCCCCTCGGGGAAGTGCGAGGGAATTTTTGTAAAAAGACATAATGCAACACATACCAAAATATGAATTGAGTCTTACAAGCGAGAAAACGAACCTGAGGAGTTGACCGGAACCTATATCAACCTAATGACTTCAACTATCACAATGGGAATTTTGACAGTCTGTTGCTAACCCTACAAACCTTCAGGCTTGTGCTACATCACCAGCCCCAAGGACATGTGCCTATATGAATGACAACTCCACGGAGACAGCGCTTGAGTTAAGCCAGCCAACGTGGTATCTTTCCCCCAGACCTCAAAACTCCAAGATTCCGGAAACGCTGCATGAAGAACCGAACGAGACCCATAAGAGCTCGCGCCATCTATGCCAGATCCAGCTGCATCAGACCAAAACACCCTGATCAGGAGCTGGCTTCAAAAGGTGTCACCATCGAGGAACCCATGACATGAACGCTTAAACCCTCATTTTCATGTCGGTATGCGGTAATGAGACCTCCTGCAGACGGTATCCAGAACAACTTTTTCAAGAAAGAAAATGTTGAACCCCGGGTAAAATTAAGCAAAACTGTGTCGGACGATATTAGGTGGTCATTAGGAGACAAGCCTACCTGTTTTTCAAAGTTGTGGATGCGACAGGAGTGCGCACGGCGCTATACTCACGATCAAGAAAAGAAACCGGCAGCGGCTCCAATGCCATGAAGCCCCGGCCACAAAAAAGTAACTGTTTGAACGAAGTATTTGTGAAATCTGGGACCCCTCGACAACCGTTCAGCTTCCCGTCAACTTTAAGGCGAAGCGAAAGACCGCACATCCGCTTCTCCAAGGAAGAAGCCAGATAAAATTTCTGCGCCCGATATGATGATAGGTACGATTAGGAAGGCTGTCACATGTGGTCAGAAATTGAAAAAAACCTGAGGAGGGTGGTGCTGTGAAGGTTTACACCGAGCAAGATTGTAATCGTTCACGGTTTCAACAGGGGCATCTAGTGGAAAGCAAGACATCAAAGAAATTGCAATTAGATTCAGTGCGTAGTCTGAACTACACAGAAAGATATGACTGTGAATCGTCATCAGACGTTTTCATTATGAACAAACATAGGCCAAAGGTAAGACAAAAAGAGATGTCTAGCTGAATGGGGAGATCTAATATACGGAAAAGGATGAAAACAGACATCAGCTGGACACGAACCACAGGAAAAATATTATCTTCGCCGCAGGAATCGGTTTCTGAACATTAAAGTTTGTTGACCGAACCTGCAAGAAGTTGAGAACTTGCATCGTCTCGCCTAAAACGAACCTTGTCGGGCGGGAGATTGTTGAGACTTTCCATGACGACAAGGATGACCCAACCAGCGAGTGCAACAGGAGCATAGACGATGAAGAAGGAGACTACTAGGCGAGGCGACAATATGGCTGTGCATTGAACGGTTCGCAGAACGTAATGCAAACATATCTGCTTTCTATCGACGACGGCCTCCTCGCTTGCGACCTGGATGTTCTTCCTCACTATTATCAATGCTGATTTAAACAACTTCTTATATATTTGTGTTTACTTTTAGGAAGTTAGTGAAGGGTAATTAAAAATTAAGCATTTTCAATTCAGTAGCAGTGTGACCGCTGTACAGCCCCATCGATACGATACCCCTAACGGCACTGTTGCGCACTGCAAGAAGCAGAGCTCCTCCAGACAAAATGAAATGGTTGAGGAGGTATCGTAAGTATAGGAGGCTCTGCCCCAAGGTGTCTGTGCATATGTCAACGGCCACCTGTACCCCAAACGTGCGTAGCATTGCCCATAGTTAAAGCCTCTTTTAGTTTGTGGAAAGGACCCGATCCCCTACTCTAACGCATGGCATGAGAAGCATAAGCATAGGTAAAATATCCTTTCACTTCAAAAAGACAGAGGGAGGGCCGGGCAACCTTTCATATTTACTTTTCATCCTCCGATGCCCTCACCTGATGTCAGAGGCCATACGCTGGAATAAACGGCCTGACCTCCCTTACAACCAAGCAAGGCAATAGGTGCCGTGATGCTTTAAATACAATGGAGAGAGAGAGAGAAAACACTCAATTTTTTGCAGTAGGTTTAAGGGGTCGGGGTGGCCGCAGGCTCCAGCCTGGCGGCGACTAGCGTAGGCCTGTCCACGAGGGAGAGTTGTGTCCCTAGGTCAGAGCTACCCCACGCCCTCTCCCACTGCTTGTCGGAGGAAATTAGAGAGAAAGGGTCTTTAGGGCAGCCCCACATGGAGTGGGGTACATTGGAGCGTGTGCCACAGGCAGGACACTTGGGGGAAGTGTAAAGGGAGGAGTGGATGTGGTTAAGTACCGCTCGGCGAGGGAGAGTGTTAGTCTGGAGGATCCGCCTTGTGCGTTCCTGCGCGTGGGTGAGCTGGTAATGATCAGGGGGGTATTTGCGGCGGGCGAGGCGGTAATGACTGACAATGTCGTGGTAAGTAGTCAGTCTGTCCCTGGCAGATCTGGCCCCATGGTAGGGAACGAGGCTGGGGCCCTCTAGGATTGTAAGTCCTCGAGCGATGACCTGGGCTGTCTGATTTCCTCCGAGGCCGGCATGAGCCGGGGTCCAAAATATTTCTACCGGGGAGGTTGGGTATTTTGAGCCAGAATTTTGAGAGCGAGTGGCGAAATCAGGCCACGAGCGAAATTTCAAATGGCTGTTTGAGAATGTGAAATTATAATCGCGGGGGTCGGCTTGTGTAATAGCGCTAGCGCTATTGCTGCCTCCTCCGCCTCTCCGGGATGAGGGGTGTTCACCGTGAGCGATTTAATGGGAGGGGTGTCGGGACTGTTGACCACGGCTATCGCATATGCGTCATGGTGGCGGTATTCAGCAGCGTCCACGTAGTGGATATCTTGGCGGATTGGAAGACGCCTCTCGAGTGCTCGTGCCCGATGTGTTCTTCGGCCCACGTTATATGTTGGATGCATATTGCGGGGTAGTGGCCGAACTATGAGTTGAGCGTGGGTGGTATGCGGAATGGAGACTTTCCGTTCTAAGCCTGCCGGGATATTAAGGCCAACTCTGTCAAGAATGTGCAATCCTGTAGGGGTAGTCGCTAGACGGGATATTTGAGCAGAAAGGTGCGCTTCTACTAGCTTTTCTGCCGTGTTGTGCACCCCTAGATGTTCGAATCTGGCAGTGGTTGTGTGCAGGTGCAGTTGAAGTGCCGCTTTGTAAGCTTTTCGAATGAGGCAGTTGATTTTTTCAAGTTCAGTGACGCTTACGTGGAGGTACGGCAGAGAGCACGTGATCCTGCTCACGACGAAGGCTTGGATCAAGCGTATCCTACCATTTTTTCCGTAAGCCCTGACGCCGATTCTCTATACGTCTTATCAGTCCCATAGTCCGTGTGACGTGCTTGCTAAGCTGCGTGAGGAATTGTGTGTTGGCCCTACTTTGTTGTATGAGCAGTCCGAATATCTTTAGAGTGTGTACCTCTGGGATCGGGTGATTATCATTGGAGATTCTAATATTGGGTCTCGTTTTAGTGCCACGTTTTGGTGACATGAGTAGTAGTTCTGATTTGGTAGGTGAAAAGGTCAGTCCAGCAAGTTTGGCTTCGTCCGCGACTGTCGGGGCTCCAAGTTGGAGGGTTTCTTCAATGAGAGCGTCACTACCTCCTGCGACCCAGAGGGGAATATCGTCCGCGTATAGACTGGATTTCAGGTGGGGGATCAGTTCGAGCTTTCTCGGAATGTTTATTATGGCAAGATTGAAAAGCAATGGTGATAGCACCGCACCTTGTGGTGTTGCTATGGATGAAAGAGATTATATTTGATGTAACATCACCAATCTGAATGAAAGCCTTGCGATCTGTCAAGAAATCACGGATGTAGTTGTACATGCGTTCGCCTGGATTGATAGATGCTAACGTCTGAAGTATTGCCGTGTGCGAGACCCTGTCGAACGCCTTGGTTAAGGCAAGGGCAAGGATTGCTGCTGTGTCTAATGCATGAGGGTGAGTTATAATTTCCCGGGATAATTGAAGGAGAATGTCCTGGGTCGATAGTCTAGGTCGGAAGCCTATCATGGAATGCGGGAGTGCGCATGATGAGTTTAGATGAGACGTGAGGCGAGATAGTAGGATATGTTCCAAGACTTTCCCCATGCATGAAGTTAAGCAAATGGGTCTGAGGTGCTCGATGGACATTGGTTTTCCGGGCTTGGGAATCGGGGTTTTTTTGGCGTACTTCCAAAACCAGTGCAATGAGCCGCGCTGCCAAAAATAGTTAAAATACGCCGTGAGAGTCGAAATAGAATTATCATCAAGATTTCGGAGCTTTTTGTTTGTTACTTTATCTGGCCCTGGTGCGAGGAGGGCTCCTCTTACTTCCGCCTCTGTGATGTCAGCGTCGAGGTCTACGTTCTTGGGACCTTTGTATGCTAGCAGAGGATAGTTGGCTCCCATGGGGATGTAGAGGAAACTGAGTTTGTCTATTAACTCCTCGTTCGTGCCCGAAAAATTGTGAACGATGGAGGTGAGACGATTATTTTGCTCGGTTTTTGATCGGCTGGGGTTCAGCAGGTGTTTCAAGAGGGACCAGGTTCTTTTCATGCTTAAGTTCCTGTGCATTTGATCACACACCTGATATCATTGATCGCACGACAGGCGAATGGCGTGTGCCTGTATGGCAGTTTCTAAATCGGCTATTTTGCGGCGGAGCTTACGATTGCGTTTGGTTTTTCTCCACCGGCGTTATATGCCTTTGTAAGCAGCCCACATATGTTGTAGGCGCGAGTCAGCAGTGTCCAAGGGAAGATCTGGGTCTATCACCTTAGTAGCTGAGCGCGCGTCTGATAATATATTATGAACCCAGTCTTGGAGACTGCCTTCACTTACGGTGGGAGATAGAGCCGTGTCCTGTTCTCGAATCTGTCTTAATTCATCCCAATCAGTAATGTACGATTGCCTCGGGGGCGGCTTCATGGAGGGCATGAGAGTGAGGTCAAGTTGGATGAGGTAGTGATCGCTTCCCAGTGAATTGTCGGTGCAGTGCCAATGAGCGTTTCTGATGATGAAAGTGAAGGTTAGATCGGGAGTGGAGTCCCGCTGGACGCTATTGCCAACCCTGGTGGGTGTAAGGAGATTTGTTTCGAGCGTAAGTCGATGAGACTGCACCTGATCCCAGAGGAGTCTGCCCTTTTTTGTGCAATGCGAGGAGCCCCACGCTGTGTGAGGTGCAATAAAATCTCCTGCAATGATGAGTGCATGGTGTCCGATTTCCTTTTTGGTAAGAGAGAAAAGGATATTGAAATTGTGTCGTTGTGCCTTAGGACTGATGTAAACATTGAGAATGTAAATTGGAGTGCCAGTTCATTTAGGGGGGTACAAAGCTGCTAGATCGTGTGGGATGTCTACACTGTCGAATTGGATTCTTTCGGCGGGGATATTACGTTGAATTAAGACTACCCTCTTGAGATCATTAGAACCTTGAAATGCTTTATACCCAGGGAGCTTAACCATCGTGCCGGTTTCCTGCAGGGCTATAACTTCCGGGGATGTATCCTGCGATTAAGTGTGCATCTGCAAGTTTGCCCGTTTCCGGTGGTAGCAACTGCAGTTCCACTGCCACATGCGAATAACCTCAGCGTCATTACTAAATGGGCGATTCATAGTGCGGATTCATGGCGGGGGCAAATGCGATGGGATTGGTTATATTGCGGACAATTTCTTGAATAGAAGAACACATTTCAGAGCGAACAGCCTCAATGTTTGCCTGTAGAGCGGTTAGTCTAGCCTGCAGCTTTTGATGTAAATTGGTCTATTGCGATTTTTGCTCCAGCAGTGCTTTCTGGCAATTCATTTCTATGTTGGCTAATTGCTGTTCGGCCGGTTCTTCCACGCTAGAGGGTGGCGCATGGGGGTCTTCGAATGTGGCTTTACGCTTCGGCCGCGGAGGGTTTGCGGACGAGGGCTCGCCAGCGAGTGTAGCGATCTGGAGCTTCAGGGGTTTATTTTCCTGGCGGAGAGTCGCGTTTTCTTGGTGAAGAAGAGTAATTTCAGCTCGAATGGCAGATTGTTCTTTATTAATGTCGGGGGAGGGGACAAAAGGTGGCGAGGGGGTTGCGACGAGCAGCGTGAGAGGGCGCTCGAGTAGTTCACCTTGTGCTCGTTGCCCTGGGGCTGCTGTTTCCGAGGCTTGGGTTCGCCAAGGGTCTTCGCCGGTTCCCCTGCATCACTGGATGGCTTCCCTCGATCCTTGGAGCACCGAGCCTGGCGCTCGGAGTGGTCGGGGCTGGTTGTGTGATGGAGAACAGGAAAATCGGTGGGCCCGTCGTCCGGAGCCTTGGCCAGTTTTCTTTGTTCTGAAGCAACCTGAGCGTACGAGGGGGGTCGCTTACGGGGCCGGAAGCGTCGGGTGCAGTCCGTGGATCCCGTGACGTGAGGCCCCTCGCACACCATGCACCGGGATGTGCACGGGTGGTTCTCAGCAGGAGTCGTCGCGCCGCAGGTGGAGCACCGCGGAGGGGTCCTGATGTTCGGGCATACATCTTGGTTCGGGCATACATACTTGACAGCAGACCGCGCATGCCTCCGTCTTGCGACGGAAAGGCTTGCACCGATACGTCGCTGCCCTGTATCGCACCCAGAAAGGGACTCGGTGGCCATGAAACAAGATTTGCACCATGTTGGAGGTGTTGAGACGTTTAGCGTCAAGAATTGGTAATCCAGAAAATACTGAACCGAAAATACTGCCCAACACTTGTTCCGGGCTGTCGTCGTGGGGAACATTGAAGATGAGTCTATTGGTGGTATTAGCTGGCGCGGACACATGGGTAGCTATTTCGTAACGTTGACCTCGAAGCACGAGAAACTTAATTCGGCGTATCGGGTCGCACGGTCTTCTGAAGGTGTGCCTATAAGGAGATAATTCGCCACGTTCTGTATCCTAATCTGATCTTCACGGTTAGGCGCCACTCCCCCTTGGGCCTGTATTGCGTCGGCCAGGGTGGCTTGTGCTACCGACGAAAGTGGAAGTCCTCCTCGGGGGCACAGGACGATTTTGACATCAGAATCTGGTAGAGGCGAAGCCGGTGGCGGGAGACGCGGGTAACGTTTCTCTTGCTTCGGTGCTCGCGCGGCGTTCGAGGTGCTCGTGGCTCCAGTCGACGAACGTGCTTGGTAGAGCAAGGCATGTTGCCGGTGACGAACTGTAGCCCAGCCTGGCTGCTGTAGCTCCTCGGGGTCGATATCCACTCCTTCTACGGCGTTTTCCATGCTGGTTATTGCGCTGGGCGGCGATGCGCCGAAGCTGGCGAGGCCGCTTGCAGGTGTTGCGCCGGCAGCGATGGCGACTTCCCTAGGCCTGTGAGGCCCAGCGAAGCAGCTAGCGTGGTGGATTTCGAATGTTTGTAACTGACGGTTGGGTAGGCTTACGGTCAGGATGTTGGTGTCCTCGGAATCCTTGTGACTTGCCGGTTCACGTGGTGCACAAGCTGGCAGCGTGAATGGGTTTCAAACGGCAAGACGGGGGTCCAAAAGCGGAGCTGATGAGGAATGCTTTCGCATCAAGCGGCCCCCTAGCGGCCTTTTCCCAATAGAATGGAGACATTGGTTTTGAATTCACCCGGGGTTCTCGAACCAGCTTTCGTTCACACCCGACCAGCGCACCAGTGGTTTCTCGGCTGAGAATGGCTTGGGATTTGTCGGACGATTTTCTTTTCTGTTTGCACAATAGCTGGCATTGCCTTCAATTTTTCCGCGTGGTTTCAAGCGGAAGGTACGTATGCTGGGTTTTATGGCATGGTAACTGCGTGGCCGTGTCTGTCAGGTAATCTATATTCTGGTAATACGGTGTGCCTTTTAACTGCACAACGTTGTACTGCGGGACATCATGTGACCTTTATGTTGCCACCGCGCCATGTTTTTGTTGCAAACACGCGGGGATGAAACTTTGGCAATTGGAGCTTTCATAGACCTGCTGCGAGTTTGGCTCGCTGAAACGGCGAAAACGGCAGGCCGCATCAACGGAGTCCTGGACTGAGGACCCCGACCACTTACAAGCTCGATCTCACTGTTCAATAAGTTTTTTCTTCCTACTCCTGCTCCCAAAGGCATTTGCTGCAGTGAACGCACTGGAAGCCCCATTAGGTATAACATTTTATACGCGTATCTGAGTGACGCCTTTGCATGACCAAGTAAACCAAAGACTACACATGTGCAAACCGATTAATGATTGTGTTTTTCTGTTTGTGGTTATCGGGTGCAATAAGTTACCGCCACGTGGGAGACTGATCTGTATATATGACTAATGTTTTCTTCGAAATAAATCAGTTGTGAGTGCAGCGCTGTCCTGTCTAACTCTCGTTCTTTTTTGTGCCGTGTTTCCGCGCGCTGGATTGTCAATCAATAACATTTTATATTTCTATGATTATTAAATTACAGGAAGTAAAGCAGAGCCTACACGCACTACACGCACGCGAGTTTCAATGCACAGTTATGTTAGATCTGAGTACTCCAGGCACGGAGCAAGATAAACAGGAGCGCCAACTTCGCTCTCTCCTGCGGGCTCTTAATGTCCACCACTCGCGGAGCGCAATGTAGATGGCGCAGCGAATGGTCCGGCGGCTAAGCGGCCGGCGTTCCACGTGCGCCGGCGGGCGCGTTGGCGGAACGCATGTCATGAAGTGCCCGTGGACGAGGAAGAAGAGGAGACCGAGCGCGCAGCTGCAACGAGTGCGTGCAGAAAAAATCGAACCAGGCCGGTGATCAGGGGACGCCTGTGACGCGCTGGGCTTGAGAGCGCGGCCCTGTGATCGTTCCGGGGAAGACCCGGAGCGCAACCGCTGCTGTTCCCGAGAGCCGTCCGCCGCTGATCCCGACAACCCGTGGGCTGGCCGTGCCTGGAGCTGGTGACGCGCTGGGCGAGAGAGCGCGGGTCCGGATTCACCTGTAGGTGGAACCCTCCGCTCACACCCGCTGCTACGCCCTCGAGCCGTGACTCATCAGAAAGGTCGACGATGCCTGCCCGACGTCCCGCGCCTGGTTACGACGGGGCCTAGAACCGGTCATCGAGCCAGCCTCACGGTGACGTCCTCGTCGACTCCGCACGCATCGGGACTTCAACACTTCGAGGGGCTGCGACAAAACCCCGTAGGACGTTTGCTTTACATTTCCGTTAGCCTCTTCCGTTAGCGGACATTTCCGTTAGCCTCTTGCCTTTTTTTAACGCTGATATCTTTCGTCTCGCGTACTTGCTTTCGTGCCCTAACTTCTGCTTCTTTCATGTCATGCATAAAGCAACGTTTACTTGCGCACGCACTGGCCACTGACTCGTGACTTTCACGCCAATCCTTGGCCCATTCATTACAAAAAGTGGCGAGCCTGCCAGGATTTCTTAACATCCGCTGAAAGGAGTCAGTGAGCCACGAGTGTGCCTGTAACGTTAGCTGCAACAGCATGGATCTTGAGAAGTTAATGGCAATGGGGACTCAGCTTGGACTCTCGGGACAAGAGCTTAGGGCGTGGATAGAGAGCGAACGAGCTGAGCAACGCGCCGCTAGAGCCGCCGAGAGGGAAGCCAGCCGAGAAACCGCTGAAAGAGCGAAAGAAGCTGCGGAAAGAGCGAAAGATGCTGCAGAAAGGGAGAAGGAGTTGCTATTGCTAAGGATCCGACTCCAAGAGAGTGGTGGTACCAGCCAACCAAATGTCGCCGCGGGAGGGGAAGTTGTTGCAACTCCGCCTGCGATTAACCCGCAGAAACTTCTTCCTCTATTCGATGAGAAACGCGACGACTTGCACGCGTACCTGCAAAGGTTTGAGCGCGTGGCAACTGGACAGCAGTGGCCTCAGGACAAATGGGCCCTAGCTGTAAGCATGTGCTTGAGCGGGGAGGCTCTTACTATCATAGGCCGTATGACCGCCGAAGAGTCCCTTGACTACGTCAAGGTCAAACGGGCGTTGCTGCAGCGGTTTCGGTTCACAGCCCAAGGGTACCAAGAAAAGTTCAGGAAGGCGAGGGCTGAGGATGGAGAAACCGGGAAACAACTAGCGGCAAGGCTTACGGGTTATTTTGATCACTGGATCGAGATGGCGAATGTGCAAAAAACATTCGAGGCTCTTCGTGATCAAATGATCGGCGAGCAATTCATACGCTGCTGCCATCCCAAGCTCGTCATCTTCCTGAAAGAGCGAGAGTGTAAAACTCTGAACGACCTGGCCGAGACTACAGATCGTTTTATCGAGGCACAAAACCTCTCAAACCTTGGAAAGTTTTCCGGGGACGACCGCGATACAGATAAAGTCGCGGCCGATTCACGGAAAAAAGTGCCACCCAAGTGCTTTGTATGCAATCGGCCAGGACACCAAGCTCAAGATTGTCGTAACACCCCTAAGGATCCAGCCAAATGCACTACTTGTGGTCGCCTCGGTCACAAAACCGAAAACTGCAGGAACCGTCCCAATGGCAAAGAGCAGGTTGCTGCTTGTGCTGTTACGGAGCCTCCGAGAGCCCCACAGAAATGCACGGAAATTGATGGGGACAAGCAGAGGGGTCCTGGTGTCGAGTCTCCTCGGGGCATCGCCGTGCAACCATCTGCTTTCCTTGTGAAACGAATGCCAGTAGTGGAAGGCCGTCTACTTGGACAACCTGTCACCGTCCTTAGGGACACGGGCAGTAATACTGTCATTGTTCGACGTGACCTGGTCGCGGAGCGCCATTTGACGGGAAAAACAACCCGGGTACTGCTCATTGACGGAACGGTTAAACAGCTAGCCGAGGCTAAGATATACGTCGAAACCCCGTACTTCGTGGGTGAGGTTAGCGCTGCGTGTATGGAACAACCGCTCTATGACCTCGTGCTCGGGAACATTCCTGGTGTGAGGGAACCTCACATGCCAGATCCCGACTGGCAGCTCAAAAACAGCGATATCCCGAACGCAGATCTCACCACAAATGCCACAGAGATACATTCAGACGTGTTGGTGTCTGCTGTCGCCAAGTCAAGTTCGGTGAAGGCTTCACCTTTAAAGGTACCCGAAATCAGCTGCGCAGACATCACAAGACAAGATTTGGCCAGGGAACAACAAGGGGACCCAACTCTCCGACGTTGTTTCCGCAAGTTAGGAAAGGATTTCGCCTCCAGAAAGGGACAGAAATATTCTTTCGTCAAATCAAATGACGTCTTGTACCGTCATTATAAGCTTTCCACGGGCAGAGCGTTCAATCAAGTCGTTGTCCCCAAGACGCTGCGGGAGCCGATCCTTCGAGTGGCCCATGAGAGCATCATGGCGGGGCACCAAGGTGTACGAAGGACGACCGACCGCGTTCTGCAAGAATTTTACTGGCCTGACCTACATGGAGACGTACAACGTTTCGTCAAATCTTGCGACTTGTGTCAAAGAACAACGCCGAAGGGAAAAGTCGGAGTTGCGCCTTTGGGGAGCATGCCACTAATTAGAACACCGTTTGAGCGGGTTGCTGTTGACATAATCGGTCCATTCTCCCCCAAGTCCCAGAAAGGAAACCGATACGTGCTCACGCTTATCGACTTCGCCACCCGGTACCCGGACGCCGTAGCTCTCCCAGCGATTGACTCAGCACATGTCGCCGAGGCCCTGATTGAGATATTCTCTCGTATCGGAATTCCCAAGGAAATCGTCACCGATCAAGGGGCAAGCTTTACATCAGAACTTATGCAAGAAGTCAGCCGTCTTCTGTCAGTCACACTTTTCCGCACTAGTCCCTACCATGCCATGGCAAACGGGCTAGTAGAAAAGTTTAACGGGACCTTGAAAACCATGATGAAGAGACTGTGCCAGGAGAAACCCCGGTCGTGGGACCGATATCTTGCGCCACTTCTTTTCGCTTATAGATAAGTGCCCCAAGCCAGCCTGGGCTTCTCCCCCTTCGAACTTATTTATGGACGACATGTACGAGGACCCTTAACCGTACTCAAGGAACTCTGGACAAAAGATAACATAGACGGTGAAGTCCGGACTACGTATGGATACCTCGTCGATCTGCGAGACCGACTTGAACTGACGTGCAAAATTGCCCATGAACAGCTTGAGAAGGCTCGGGAAAAACAAAAGAGTTACTACGATAGGAAAAGTCGCCCGAGGAAGCTTTCTGTCGGAAACAAGGTCCTCATCCTACTACCGACCGATTCAAACAAGCTGCTCATGCAATGGAAGGGGCCGTTTGAGGTTACCGAAAAGAAAAACGACGTTGACTACGAGATCAGCTTGGGCGGAAAGAGGAAGGTCTTCCACATAAACATGTTAAAGCTGTACGAAGAACGACAGCCCTCGCCACCTCCGCAAGCATCAGTTGTCACTACAATTGATGACGCCACAGATACGACGGACGAGCCAATTGACGACGAACCATTGGTCGACATCCTACCCACCCTTCCACTTCGTCAGACGCAGTCCTGGAGAGACGTCAAGTATTCACCTGACCTCGGTGAAGACCAAAGGGCTCAAGTGCAAGAGATAATACACGAGTATAGCCTCATCTTCTCGGACCTGCCCGGGAAAACAGACCTTGTACAGTGCCCGTTGAACTTAACGTCCGACAAGCCTGTACACGTTCCACAGTATCCGCTCCCGCTCGCACTTCACGAGACGATCGAAAACGAAGTTCAAGAAATGTTGGATATGGGCATCATTGAGAAATCCCAGTCTCCCTACAATGCTCCAATGGTGGCTATAAAGAAACCTGACGGCACCCTCCGGCTATGCATTGATTTTAGAGAACTCAACAAAGTTCTCGTCTCTGATTGTGAGCCAATCCCACGCATAGACGTCGTTCTCGCCCTCGCTGGCAAGAAAAAATTCTTCTCCAAGTTTGACTTCACAAAAGGCTATTGGCAGGTTCCAATGACTGCTGACAGCCGCGAGAAGACCGCCTTTTCGAGCTTGTCAGGGCTGTACCATTTCCGGTATATGCCTTTTGGTATAAAGACAGCGCCAGCCGTCTTTGCGCGTCTAATGAGAGCTGTGTTAGGCGGGCTAAAGAACGTCCACCACTACTTCGATGATGTCATCGTTGCCACTGACACCTGGCAAGAGCACTTAGAAACACTCCGTCAAGTGTTCGAGAGAATCAAAACGGCCAAGCTCACTATCAAGCCTAGCAAGCGCGAAATTGGAGAGCGCACCATTTCCTTTTTGGGACACCACATTGGAGAGTCTAAAGTTTAACCCCTCCTGAAGACCTTAGACAAGATCCTGGGCTCCAAGCGGCCAAGTACGAAAAAGGCGGTACAGTCCTTCCTTGGATTAACCGGGTACTACCGGAAATTCGTCCCCAACTATGCCGCTCTCACAAAACCACTCACAGACCTTACGAAGAAGGGGCAAAGCAACACTGTGTGCTGGGGCGACGAACAAGAACATGCCTTCATAACTTTGAAAAATCTACTTGCTTCAGCACCGATTCTGCAAGCTCCTGATCTTACCAAGCCCTTCATACTTCGCACGGACGCTTCCAGCACGAGCCTAGGCGCAGTTCTCCTACAAAGTGGCAACGAGGATGTCTTGCACCCTATCGCTTACGCGAGCCGCAACCTGTTGCCGAGAGAGACGCGCTACTCCACCATAGAGCGCGAGTGCTTGGCTCTAATTTGGGCGGTACACAAATTCCATATTTACCTATATGGAAAGCCTTTTGTCATACAGTGTGACCACCAGCCGTTGAAATACTTGCAGTCAGCTCAGCACATCAACAGCCGTGTATTGCGTTGGAGCCTTCTGCTCCAGGAATACTCGTTTACCGTGGAGTACATCAAGGGAACCGACAATGTAGGGGCTGACTACATGAGCAGAGTTCAAGCCTCGCCCCTCTCTTTTGTACATAGTGTGTGCTATTCAGTGGTTTTTAACGCGTAATTGTGATCGTACATTTGTTTTGTGGATTTTTCTATACCCTTCGTGCGTGTTCTGTGCGGTGAAGTGTGCCGGTAGGACTGACTGTGCTCTTGTGGACTGTCCGCAAGAACTTTTCCACCGGTACTGCGAACTTCTTCCAACTCCACAATGCCTTTTTAACTTTGAGAATAGTTGTTGCTCCCCAACAACTTTCTTAGACCCGGGGTCATTGTCATGAAGTGCCCGTGGACGAGGAAGAAGAGGAGACCGAGCGCGCAGCTGCAACGAGTGCGTGCAGAAAAAATCGAACCAGGCCGGTGATCAGGGGACGCCTGTGACGCGCTGGGCTTGAGAGCGCGGCCCTGTGATCGTTCCGGGGAAGACCCGGAGCGCAACCGCTGCTGTTCCCGAGAGCCGTCCGCCGCTGATCCCGACAACCCGTGGGCTGGCCGTGCCTGGAGCTGGTGACGCGCTGGGCGAGAGAGCGCGGGTCCGGATTCACCTGTAGGTGGAACCCTCCGCTCACACCCGCTGCTACGCCCTCGAGCCGTGACTCATCGGAAAGGTCGACGATGCCTGCCCGACGTCCCGCGCCTGGTTACGACGGGGCCTAGAACCGGTCATCGAGCCAGCCTCACGGTGACGTCCTCGTCGACTCCGCACGCATCGGGACTTCAACACTTCGAGGGGCTGCGACAAAACCCCGTAGGACGTTTGCTTTACATTTCCGTTAGCCTCTTCCGTTAGCGGACATTTCCGTTAGCCTCTTGCCTTTTTTTAACGCTGATATCTTTCGTCTCGCGTACTTGCTTTCGTGCCCTAACTTCTGCTTCTTTCATGTCATGCATAAAGCAACGTTTACTTGCGCACGCACTGGCCACTGACTCGTGACTTTCACGCCAATCCTTGGCCCATTCATTACAACGCATTCCTTCGGCTTTTGTCGTCTGCTTCGGCGACGGAAGTTTTGGGCACGGAGTGCTTTGGGCCTGCGTCGGCGCCGCTTCGCGTTCATTGCGCTCCTCCTTCGCACGGCTTCATTAACTTGTTCTACAGCACCTTCTGGGTAACCCGAACCCGAAGGAATTCAGTGGTCGTACGGCACGGCAAAGATGCGTTAAGGATTGGTTTGCATTGCGGGAAAACAAAATGTTGGGCGCACATATAGACATATGGCTGCTATACAAGCTCTACCTTTTGCGCAGTGCTTGCCGAAAATGTGACTCCGTTTGAAAATTAGTGAACACCAATTCGGCTGTGTTTTAACAGGTTTTACAAAAGGCGAAAGGTGCAACTGGTTCTGATCACTAGCGATTATAAAGTTGCCTCAGCTTTCTCGCCGTTCTCCAACTTACGTCAAAAACAGAGTGTGCCTAGAACACGGACCGCCACTCACGCGCTCATCAGAAAATAACAGAAAAGCGATAACATCACCCGCGACTGCCCGCGCCGTAGCAATCTGCTTAAGATCGAGGACCTGACAGTGCGGTCTTTTCACAAGCCTTCATTTCGCGATATTTGAATTCGTCCGGACCCTATATCTCTGTGGTGATGACTCGCCAAAAGAAAAGGTTTGACGAGCCGGTTGTTTTGCTGGTCAGCCGCTTAAAGAAAAATCGCGCCTATCCACCGCGTGAATGTGGTTGGAAAGCAAAGCTGTAAACGGCACCCGAAACGATTACCCATGCGACGTCACTTAAATTCACTCACATCGCTCTACAAATAGTCAAACCAGAGAGAAGTAAAATGCAGTTAACCACACCAATTATCACTTCAAAGAGATATTCTTGGTAAGCTTAAATCAATGCATGATGCATGAACGGTGTTTGTTTTAGTTGTATTGGTGTAGCACAAGAGTGGAAACTTTTTTAAATAAAATTAAAGTAAGCTCTAACCCGGTGTTAGACGATCTGACTTCTCCGTCTCTGCGCCGCGGACGGAGGCGACGAGTTTTGCGGCAGAGAAGGAGGAGAAGGAGGAAGAAATACTTCTGTTCAGATTTCTGAACGGCCCAGAGTGCAGCCCTTGGGAGTGATTCCTTCTTCTGTGGGGCCCATATGCAGTCCGCGCGGCCTGTGTTCTGTCCACCCGCTGAAGCTGGGTAGGTAGAGACGGCCTGGACAGCAGCATCTCCCATTGCTCTTGTTAGATAGTTGACGGAAAGAGAGGGTGCTCAGGGCTAAAGTCGCACACCCCGATTACGGGGCGAGTGTTCCTACTTCTGAGCAAAATTTACATTCATCGTCGTAGCGATTCCGATACATTAAGTGAAGACGCGCAGTTGTGGGAAGGCGCCTGGATAGTATGCGCCGTAGGGTAGTTTTTGTTCTCTTGAAAGGTCAGGGTAAGGCGAAGGTACGATCTGTCTCACAAGGCGATAATGCTGGGTTATCTCCCTGAACGTGACAAGCGGGTGACGGTCCTCGTGCAGCTCCGTAGCACGGGAGTTAAAAGCGCAGGCTTGTTGGGTGGGCGTATTTGTTGCCCTCCATTGAAGCGTGAGGGGGTGTCCAGATGAGCTTAATGGAACGGTTTGGGGGAGTGGTTTTGTGGCACACGCAGTGCAGGTCAGGACACGCAACCCGACTGGTAATTCAAGTAGGCTCGCTGGGAATCGGTGACTACCCTCCGAACCCCTGGTTGAGTGAGAGTCAAGGTGATGGCTGCCTCTTCTGCTGCCGTCATTTCTCGGGTCCTAAGGGAGGTACACGTCAGGAAGTTGGTTCTGGAGGTAGCACGATGGCGTATTGCTGCCCTCGATGTTTGGAGGCGTCTGTGTAGATAACTGCATGGTCACAACCGAGTGTGGTGTATAGTGCTTGAGCCCATGCTTTTCGGTTAATTTTAGTAGCCAAGAGTCGTAGAGTGCGTCAAGCGGAGTGACATTCTGGGCTGCCCAGCCAATCTTGTGAAGCATGCGGTTACCCACCGCAGTTGTGAGTCGGACCTTCTGGTTAGAAAGATGACCTTCTAGCAGCTCTTCCGCCGTGTTGTGGAGCCCCGTGCTAAGCAGCCTCTGTGTGGACGCACTCATCAGAAGATCAATGGCCTGCTCGACCGCCTTTCTGATCATTATATCAAGCATCTATATGTCTTTCTTGTCGAGCAGAATACAGGGGTGGACGTAAGTGACTCTCGAGAGGACAAAAGCTTTAATTAATCGAAACTTATCAGATTCCTTTACACCTCGCTTCTTGGTGGAAAGTCGCCTGATCATGTGTATGATTTGATTAATGCTATTTTTGAGGCTCTGCAAGGAGACGTCACTCTTCGTGTTAGCCTCGAGATGTAGGCCCAGGATCTTGATGCTGGGACTTGGAGTTATGAACTTGTCATGAAGGAGTATTTGAATGTATTCCTTGGTTTGGCGGAAGGCGGACGACAAGGAGTTGTGATTTTTTTACGTGAACACTGGAGGTCACAGGCTTTAGCACAACGGCGTACTAGAAAGAGATGACATGCATTGGTGTGACCTTCCTTTAATTTTTGTAACTCTTAGCACATGAGCAAGGTGCGCACAGACCCGCTAGACAGTCGTGAGTGGTCGCGTGACGCTTTCACATGGCATTCAGCGAGAACGCAGGGGGTAAACCCGCAGATGTGCTTGATGAGTACATCGCCTGTATACCCCGTCTTCGCGTGGGCTCGTAGCTGAATCGGTAAGACAACGGGCCCTCTCTCTTGGTTAGTCTATTGGTTCCAGGTTTGATTCCAGGCGGTGCCAGTAAATTCTTTTATTTATTCGCTGGAGTTTTCTCGTGACACCAACGGTCGCGAAAGAACCCTTGGGGGGTAGAGGTATAAAGCTTTGCTTTAAAAAAAAACGCTGGGAACTCTCGTCGGCCCAAAATTGCAGCCATACAAATCGTAGCATTTTATTTGGAGTCCATGGCGTTATTGACGAGATAACACGACCGTAGAGCGACAGTGAATATCGGGCGGTAAGTTGCGGTATGGGTTACAATGAAGATTGCGTTTGATATTCTTGGGTGCCTTAACAAGATGACAGTGTTTTCGTACACTTATTACAAGAGGGCAGCCGTCCAATTCAGTCATTGGCACAGAAATGTGTGGCTCATTGCCGTTTGCCGATGGAGACTCCGGGCGACCCCTGTAAGCATTGTTCGTGCGCAGAAGCGGCATAAATAATTAAGCAGGCGGCCGGAGAGCGGGCCAACAACAGAGGGTAATTTTTGCGCTGCATTGGTTTGTCGTAAGCAGAATCACGCTAGACTGCATGTTGTGGCGTTTAATATTACTCTTGCTCATTCTTTGGTGATTCTAAAGTCGTCGTCGTTCAGTTGCGTCTTACGTCTGCTGAGTTAGTACAATATTTTTAGCGGATCTTCATAATGTCAGAATAAACGCCCCCCCCCCCCCCATAGGGAATAAGCGATCGCCATGTATGCGGTGGCGTGCGATTATCTCCGCCGTCTACTCTCCGGCTGCGCACGGGTGTTTATATTCCGCGCGTGCAGGCATTCCTCCTGCATAGTAGGACTGGCACACGACAGGCGTCGTTGCGAAAGAAACGACGCCTCTGGGGAGAGCGAAGAAGGGAAGAGCCATGTACAGAGGCACAGCGACGAGAGGGCAAACGAAGGAGGAAAAGAGCAAAGGGAAAGCTGGGCGGCCGGCGGCGCGTGGACATTATCGGTCCGAGCAAAAGAATTTTTCTGGGCCACAGTCGGCGCTCCTCTTTATATCTTGCTCCGTGACTCCAGGTAAAATAAGGAACATAAGGAAGCACCAGGTGGCTTTCGTCTGATCTTCGTTTTCCATGAAGATTGATCAAGCACCTCTATCTGTTTCGCTCCGCTGGGGCAAACGCGAGTGACGGATCTGCGGTCGCTGCAGAAGAAGAAATAACGACAGCGCTTGGAGCTGGCGCGTAACAGTGGTTTGGACAAGTATGCAGCTGATTGATAGACATGCCGAGAAGGAAGCACTGGTACCACGAGTATTTTTTTTTTATAACAGGCTTTCCGGACCTTGTGGGAGCAGCTAGTCTCGTTTTTCGGTGTGCAGAAACACTTCTAAAAGCACGTTGAGACAAATTAATTCAGAAGGGCAAGAAATTTAGCCTTGCCTAATTATTGATTCTCACTTTAGCGCAGGATTCATTGGATTCTTACTGTGGTGGTTCCTGCCTCTGCTTGTGAATTAAATACTAAGCACCTATAGTTGGCCTAATGTATATGCTAACAAGAGAAACACTATGCTGTGGCCCGAACGCAAGTTCATTTCGTTCAAAAATGCCTGTTTTCATTGTAAGATCTCAGAAAAGACAATCAATGAACGAGGTCACTCAAAAGTAAGTGTTAGGGCAAGGTCTTCGGTCTAACTACCTCATTCTTTCTGAACATTTTTTCGAGTGGTTAGACCTAGATTAACCCTTACATTGATTTAGATATTCGGGGAGATCGTAACATCTATTTGTTTATTATTTTCAAAATAACCCACCCTACATGCACTCCGTGGGAGGGTCTTACATACCACGTAAATCACAGCACAAAGGTAAAACGCAGTACCCTGCAATAATGTAATAGAAACAAACACAAAAACATAAAGGGTTAAGTAAATTACTGTGAATCACGTGAAATCTGAACAAATAAACGAAACTCATGGGGAAGACACTCAAAAATGTATTTTTCAGAACACCCTGTCAAAAGTAATACAACGTCCCAGGGACGTTCAATAGCCTGCGGAAAGAAGTATAAACAATAGCAAGAAAAGAAAAAGGTAAATCCACAAGTTACGCTTTGAAATTACATTAGTCGTTTGAAATGAAGTTTGCTTTGAAATGATTACGCATGTTTCTGTGTAGAGCATCTGTAAATTTTCAATCATTTTTTATTACAACGTGTGATGGCAGAATATTGCCTTCTCTAGCGGTTCGAGGTATGAATAATTGAATAAATGCGAAGGAACAACAGGTGATGCGTTTCAAATTTGAGGATGATAACTACGCGGGAACACGACTAAGGGTTCAGAAATGAAATTATTATGAAGAGTGAGATTATTGTCATGTCTATAAAATGGCCTGAAATGAGATACACAACTGAATTGGACAAAGCTTCGAGCTCGTCGCGTTTTTTAGTGCTGTTACACAGCTGTGACGTGAAAAATTCGAATAGATGAAGTGTGCATAACAATTTTGAAGGGATTAAAAATCGGTTATTGGGTATATTTGATTACAATTTTATATAGCTGAATTGTACTCCATTTTAGGACATACTTTTGTTGTGCATGCCGATTTCCGTACGTGCACAGGAGCATGTTTCAAGTAAAGCTTCAGAAAGCCAACAGCATGGTTTGCAGAACCGAAAATATGGTAAATATGACCATTCCACCTCAAGTTAGTTTTAAGGTGAACGCCAAGGTTTTTCTAGGCAGAAACGTGTTCCACGCAATTGTTGTTTAATATGGTAGGCGTTGATGGGCGGAGTGCATACTTAGTGAAGGACATTAGATAAAGAACCATAAGTAGCGCCAACGGAGCCAACCGTCGGTCATAGTTTGCATCACCGTGGTTGCGCCCATTTTTCTTCGCCTATTCTCTCGTTTTTGCAGAAAATGTTTTTTTAAATCGCGCTATGAGACTTTTGAATCCATCCCAACACTCTCCCGACCAAACAGCTTCAAGCAAATTCTATTCCTAGTGGGTAAAGAAGCTGTATTGCGCACGAGAACATTACAGGCGCACTTTACAATCCCATACATGAAAAATTCCCCGCATTTCCCCGAGGGGAAGAATGTGAAAGTGCGAATGCACGAGTTGAATTTGCGAGGTTCGGTAATGTTCGCGAAAGAGAGATCATACACACACACACAACTACAAAGAAAGAAAGATGCATTTATTCACAGACACCTATTTGTGTTGTCGTTGTACTTGATTGCTGGAGCGGATCTCAGCTTTGAAATTTCGTGTCAGTACTCCTTTAAGCGGGTGCATTAGCCCTTCTCACGCCCGATTCCTGGCCAATCCCCCACGTGGGTATGTGCCATGTCAGCGGCCAGGCAGCGCGCGCCCATCTCCCCCCGTTGCCAAGGAAGACGAGGAGATTCCTGGCCAATCCCCCACGTGGGTATGTTATGCGGACATCGCCGGTGGACGCAGGTTCAGGGTCGCTTAAGAAGTGCATTCGCACTTAAAACAGTTTTTGATACTTCCAAACTTCCGTAGCAAACGCGGTAGCAGTCTCCTAATGAGCACTAACTGGCCTACTCTGGTGGGTGGCGATGCCTTCCTGTCGGTAGCATGGGCGAATTTCAGCTCTTACAGGTACTCGGCTGTTACATGTACTGTTAACGAGAATTGATTCAAAAGTCGCCTTTGGCGCCTCCAGAGCAAGCGAAGTGCCTCGGGTGTCAAAAGCAAGCTGCTACCCACTGTCCACCGGTTGTGTTGTCAGCCACCTCCCAGTGAGAAAACTGACCGGCGTAAGGCGGGTGCTCTTTCTTACGTCATTGTATACATACGTGAGGGGATGGGAATTTATCACCGCCTCCACTTTCATCAAAATGATGGCCACAAAAAATCTTCTTCGCATCCCTTTCTTCAGTGCCCCGTTCACTGAACAAAGCACCATTTTCTAAAGGCATCCCAACCATGGTGCCCGCTCGACAGTGAATTTCCACTCCATCCCTGCTCTAGAAAAGCGGCCGATAACATCTGCATGTTGGGACATGTTGCAGATTTCGAGCAGTTCTTTGCCGGTGCGTTTCATTACCAAGGCATTGTCCGCGTAAAGGATGCGAAACAGCCCTTCTCCGTGACACAAATCTGCGGAAAGCTAGCAAAAAGCTCGCAGTTGACATGTCATGTACCAGTTCTAAACGCACAGCTGGCGTATCCGAACAGAATACTAGCACTATGCCGTCCTTAAAGGTGACGCCACTGTCTCTAACATAAATGGGTTCCACTGAGTTAGTGCCCATCACTTCGAACCGATCAGCTCGGGTTTTCCGATCGTTCGGCAGAGACCCCATTGGCGCGAACGCCGGTGTAGCACTAAAGCACTGAAAGGTCACACACGCACGCACCACCTTCTTCACGAGTTCTTTGCCTAGCAGAATTCAGTATGTCTCACGAAGCTGGACGAAGACGTCTCTTACTCCGGCTTGCAGAAACTGTCAGTGGGCGTCCATCGGCAGCAGCATTAGCTCTTCTCTTTAGGCTAGACGACGGGGTTTCGCTCGCAGAAAGCCATGCTTGCCGAGTGGGGGCGACTCTTCATCCAATGGACTCCTTCGTCGTCAATGAAGGTGAGAAAGTCTCGTAGGAAACAATCACGAGCGCACTGGTTTCCTTCAGCTGCACATTCAAGGTCTGCCGATAACGCCTACTGGTGCGCCTTTCTCCGCCAGTGTGCTCAAGCTGGTTGAATCTTCTTAGAGGTGATAGGTCCCTTCTTTTCTTTTGTGCACCTCAGGTTGTGTAGGAGAGGAAAACCCCAGCGGTAGTTCGGTTGTCCTCAAATGCTGCGCAAAATCTGGAAATATCCACCAGTTTCGCAGATGGCTCTGGGGCAATGTGTAACACATCAACTTGTTGTTGGCGCTCCTCAAGATGGTCTTGTGGCAGCTCAGCGCGTTTTGCTTTCAGCCAGTTCGTCGCCGGCTATGACAACCATTCCGGCCATTTCCACCTAGGATCAGATGATACCACTTTCTAGGCCGTCAAACCCGCTGTCATAGGGTTAGCAGAATTGTCCTTCCCAGAGCCGTGATGTCAAGTCGCGTACAGAAATCATACAGTCGCGTATGATTTCTTGTACGCTGATTTGGACGAACGATTTTCATCTGCTCGCCTCTCTGGTTATCCAATGCGAGGTAATTCATGAATCACTCCAAAAGTGAACGTCGCTCACTTTGATTTAGAGGCACGCTTTGAATGAATTATAAAGCCACACGGCTATGAAGCCGGCATAGACTCAAGCATGGGCAAGGTGGCCTCTTTCAGCGGTGCCACTCAGCGTTTTCCCAGAAGTTGTGTCGTTGTTGTGTCTCCAGTGACGTCGGTAGTTAAGAGGTAGACGACTGCCCGGTAGGCCACTGCGCAAGCATCTGCTTATATGTAGAGCACCCGATGGGTCACGTTTCCCAGTATCTCCATGGCGTAATACCTCGGCACACTGATTCCCTTCAGGTTCAGAGATCCTAGCACACATCAATCCATTTATCAGTAAGTTATATGGCAGTTCGTCATCCCATTCGAGGTCGCGTTTCCAGATCTCCTGATAGAGGAGTTTGCATATCACGACAGATGATGACAGGATTCCGAGAGGATTGTATAAACTAGCTTTTGTATGGACAACGAAACGTTTTGTGTCAACTCCGCGTTGTGCGAACTTCCCAGCACTTTCAGCACGTTTGCTGCTTGTCACGAACTTCTTTCTCCGCCGTCTGTCTGTGCAAACATTCCTGTTAAAATACCACTTCTGGAGTGTCATGCTGGGCAGCCTTAATATTTCCTTTGCTTCGGCATACAGTCGCTCTGCCTGTTCCACTCTTGCCCCACAGCCAACAATCGTAAACATACACCAATTTACTTAGCGCCCAAGCAGTGCCTCGGAAGGCGCTCTCCATCGTTTTGAAGTGGTGCTGAAGATAAGCGGCGAGCAAGAACGGACTTGCAGTCGTTCCAAATGCCTCCGTCGTCATTCGCTAAGTCTCAATTTCCGGAATTGGTTCATTTCCTCGCTGATTGTCTTTGTACAAAAGGAATCGAAGCACGTTTTGATCCCATTCTTTCACCCGATTGACAAAAAGGACTTTAGCACATCCGCGACCAAAACAATGGTCTGTGTGCAAACGTTCAGGAGCAAGGCGACCAGATCCGGGTAAGGTTCAAGTGGCTTTCCAAGCGGTCGATCAAATATTTTGAGTTGGCGCTGTGGGATGAAGCGTCAATTTCAATTCAGAGCTTTGAGCTGCTCCGGTTTTGTCGTACTATAGCGTGGTGTGGCATGTAATATAGTACCTTCGCTGCTCCTCCATTCCTCACTTAGTCATCAACCGTCTCTGCTATTCAACTAATCTGATACTATTCAACTAAACTGCCTGATCGTACTCTTGGAGGAGGAATTTGTTTTAAATGCATAGCATTTTAGTTAATCTCAATGTCACGCGGCATGGAGGAAAAAAAAAGCTTAGGAGAGGCCCCCAGCTATCCCTGCGCATTGGCAAAAGTGTGGAGGAAGTCACGTGTTTTCGGCGGCCATTGGAAGTCGCGTTAGCAACGGCGTCCTAGCAACAGCCCGCCCGCCGTTCGCCAGTCATGGAGGAAAGGCAGCGCCTGCCTTGTCGTCCGATTGCGAAGATTGCTGCTTCGCTTTGCTGAGCTGTGGTCTTGCGGAACTCGAAAAGGATGCTGCGAGTTGCGACAGCTGCGCCGATGTGAATATGTCATTTAATTTCTACTTGCAAGTGCACCTTGTACCGCGTCAAGCTATTGCTCCGGTCGCGATCACGACGCGACTATTGAAGTGCAGATATCGTGAACGCGCCGTCCCGTCGTACGGGGGGACAGCCGTCTGGTAGATTTTCGGGAAGTGATACACGGTGTGCAGTACGTAGGCGACTTGCAACCGAACGATTCGCAACTCAATTTTTTGGTTATCGCCGCTGCAATATACAGTTTGCTAGGCCGGCAATGCGCGGCAGTGCTTTTGCAAGGTAGATTCCCAGTTGATATAATTCCATCGTCCTATTACCTTAGTAGGTGTCCGTCTGTTGACTGGAAGAGTGCTGGATCTGGAATCTGGATCTTTTTGTGGTCTCGCTCTGGATTTCGCTCTTCAACGCTTCATACTGCGAGGTTAGTGTATGAACGTTTTCAACTGATATCACCTTGAATTTATTGACACTGAGACAAGTTGAAACTTGGCGAAAAAAAGTTTATTGACGCCACCCACCCTCTCATTTTTTTTTTTACTCAAAACGTTTTGCCTCCTCCTCCTGCTCCTCCTTCGCAAAAAATTCTATCGAATTAAGGCACGCGAACAACGGTAAAAACATTCCACATTTTTTTAGCGTGAAATCTGCATGAAGTACTGCTTACCTATATATATAGAACGGCCGTTTAATTGACTAGTCATCTCTGGGATTGCCAGTGAAACTGCAACGCAAACTTGGGCACTTTCCAGTCCGGTAGCCGCACGGCGTTCGCCCACTGTTTGCGGCGTTCTCCATCGCTTGGGAACCTATAAACGGCGGCGATTGCAAACAAAGGATGAATGCACACCAATGTACAGCGGAATGATGCACCAACCGGTGGAAAGTGACGCCCAATTCCTTGGGTACCGATCGCGACTTGCAGCCTGGCACCGAGCATTGCGGCATTGTTAGAGCGAGCCGCTTCGTAAACCTGCTGCGGCCACACTGAAGACGTGTAACAGTGTAACCACAGAACAGGGAGGATTTTAGAGAAGCAAAGGTCTAGCTTTGCCTGTAGTGCCAGAAAAATCGTAGCGGCGGCGTCGTGAACTACGGTGGGAGCCCGCTTGGTGCCGCTGAAACAAGGCTTTGTAAACATGGCGGATGCTTTTTGCACAGGCCGCTTGAGCTCCTTAATAACATGGCTGCTCTCGCACGGCAGCCGCCGGCTCGCTGCTCCTGCTGGTTGCTGGCTGGCCGCGTGTTTACTTGCGCCGCGCTAGTGAAGTGATGTTACGCCAGGGGACCAAATGGCCTCTACTGGCACAGACCACAGTGAGCAGCAAGTGAGAACAAATCGTTTATTGACATCTGCAAGTTTACAGGGGCAGTCGCTTTTGTGACTTTTTTTTTTTTGCCATAACAACTAGTTCACTTGCGCTAAGATTTCGTACGAAGGGCACACAACCAGCACTCAGTCGACGTTCGCACGTGCGATGTGCCCACCTTCCGCATCCATCACATTGGAGAGCGGCGACGTTGTCATGCACAACCTTTTCGCAGCGGCTGCAAGTAGGACGTGACGACGTGCGTTTGGGGCCGGGATTGATCGCAATGTCTCCAGCGAGCAAGAGGCACAACGTGACTGTCGGGCGGCCAGGAAGGGGTGCGCACATGTGGCGGCATACCTTGGGGCGATGCTTCAGCGAGGTGGTGGGAACCAACTCCGTGCACAGCGCGCGAGACAGACTTGTAGTGGCGAGCACGCTCAGACGGGCGCATCCGTCGTGAGGAGCAACACGTACGTTTAGCGAGTCCGTAAAACGAAGAGTGATGCCAATAGCAAGAGGAGTCGCAGCCTGGCTATAGGCCTAGATGCGCCATCACAACAAGTCGATGCGGCGCTACAGCGGCCCCGCTAACACGGGCTCCAACAGGCTCACGCGGGTCGCTGAGCCTTCCCGGTGGCACGTATCACACTTACTGCATGTTCACAGCGCAGAAATACTCAAGAAAACTAGATTTGACAAGACCACAGAGAATAAGTTAACCGCAATCCAGCTTGGCTTAGCTTGGCTTTGTGGTTGCGAATTCACAAGCGAGGTGGTGCGCCAGTCGGCTGTTCGTAAAAAGTTGCGTAAATTTTGCTCAACAGATGTTTGATGCGGAACTTGTTAATAATCTTTTTAAACAACACATTGTAAGCGAACTTTGTTGGCTCTCTGAGTCACGGAATGAATGTTTTGTATTCTTTACCAAAAGTAACCTCTCGGTTGCGCCGTCTGGTGGACTTGATTAGGAAAACTGCCGCTGTAGGTTGGTGTCGATTTTTACGCCGCCTATAGGGAAACCAAGGAACGTCCAGGCTTAAGAGGCCTGGTGTAACCGCGCGTTTAGGTTCACGGTCACGCGCTGCAAAACGGCCTTCTATCTGCCTATCAGCTGATTTCCGCCGGCTCGGCGCTGGCAGATGCAGACGACAAGAGAGGCGATACAGGACGGAGGAGGCGGAGAAGGTGCACCGAGAGAGAGAGGCAAAAAGAATCCGCATGCAGGGCCAATGGTCTGCCATTCGACTTACAGAAATGGCGTTTCCGGCTGCGCTGGGTGTGACGTCAGGGCCTCTCCTAAGCTTTTCTTTCCTCCATGTCACGCGGCGTTGGCGTGCCTTGTCGTAGTCCGCAGGCGCGCCTTGTCGTAGTCCGCAGCCAGGCCACTACACTATAAAAGAAATAACAGCTTCCGGCTTCGAACCCATGACGCCGCGGGCGGAACGCAAGGCGCCCGGCGCACAACCAACCGAGCCACGAAACCGACACAGATTTCGATGCACCGAACGCGCCTTATATCCTTCACTCATTTCTGGTTTGTTTCGAAAGCGCTACAAGTTGTCCCGCGCCTCCGAAAGATGGCGACACGGGTCCCGCGATCGAGAGATACGACTTGCCGGCGCACCCCCTCGGAAATGCTGTGCATTTGATCGTGCCCCTCGCGAGGGAGATGTCTTTTTTTCTATTTATGTTAAGTTTCTTCACCTTCTCTACTCTCTTTGTCACCACCTGCTTGTTCTAGACACGCCGGACGTCAGCCTTCGAAAGGAGGATAACTTCGTATCTGCCATTCGAGTAAATGATGGTGACCTCAAAGTTGCGCCTAACGTGTTCCCTGGAGGGTCGCAATCTAAGGCGTCGGTGACTCCCACGCTTTCGTACTCCCGAAAGTTCCTTAAAAGCGAGGCTCGAGCTCTGGTGCAGTTGCCTTCAGGACGATCACTAGGAAACAAGTCATGCTGCTTGAGCATGACCCCGTTCGTCTCTGGACTCCCCATCCGCAAACAGATTCTAATGCAGTCAGACTTTCCGTCAGTCGGTGGACCCACCCGCTCATCAACGTCTAGTACAGGTGGGATACCAGCCGCTAGTCAATGTCTCGATCGCTCTGTCCACTCAAATCCTCTTCAACTGTTGTAGGCGGAGCTACAACTGCGAATTTAGTACTTCAGATCCTACCTGTGTTTTGCCATACTGCCCTCACAAGTGCCGATCAGTCGAGGCAGTTGCGGAAACGCAAAACAATCGCAGCAAGAAAAAGCAGTTAAGAAAGCAATACATACCTTAGAAAAGTACAAAAAACCAGCAATCAATGCCCCTTTGAAACAAGAGTTAACGCAAATTGTCAGTTTGAATCATTTTTTTTATAGTCCGTATATCGCTCACTATATTCATGCAAAATAAACAAGGCATTTTACTTTAAAAACCACTACAGGGCATTGTAAACACCGTGCCAATTATTCTGTGAGGAGATGAAGAGATTGCTTTGCCGCGCAGAGCCGATAATGCAAAAAAGACAAATGTTTCTTTCGTTGACTGGGCCAAGAACCATTTCCGGCAAGTTCCATTAGACACCGTCATCATAAGGAACTTCAAACTGCAAACTAGCAAGAGACACACGGCAGCATTTTTTAACGGAAAGCTTCTCTATATTATCCGAATAATGACAATTACAACACTAGAAATATGTTTGAAGTTGTTTGTAAGGCTTTCAAAACTCTTTTTTTGACCATACCACGCACGAACAAATTGTTTATTGCGGCTGCACCCTTTTTTACCCCAGATGGTATAAACACGTCACAAAAATAACGCGTACTTCTTGCAACTAAGTGATTGGGCCCGGACCCTCAAATATTCCGGCTTCTCTACGATATACATAAAGTCAGGATACTCACACAATAAAAGGAACAATAGGAACCGTGCATCTACTGCCTTGTTCCATCCAACGCAATGTAGGGGTTCAGTGTTACAGCCTTACGCCGGCGCCCGGCACCAGGAGGGTTCCCGAGATCTTATGAACTCTGTGGCAGCCGGCCTTAAGTACACCACCTCTGTTGTTCATTTCGGTGATGTTGT